>NW_022263525.1:0-51490 GCF_002021735.2 Oncorhynchus kisutch | reverse complement strand
ATTATTATGAGACAATGCTACACACAAGGGATATGCCATGACATTTGAACATTTTAATTCAATAAACTATCTTTGAATGTAGTTTTTTATGACATAAAGTACATCCATAGTAGCCTACACGGGTTCACGTGTGTGATACTGTCGGCCAATCAAAAGTGGCACCGTCTACACTCAGTGGCTCTGTGTGTAAGTAAGCAACGTGGGAGATCTCTAATCAATGCAAAATGGAATTAAAATGACAGAATTTAGTCAGTTAAATGAGAGGAGTAGGCTACAACTACCAGAAACCATCAGGTAAGTTGTTGTTTAATCTGAATGGAGTTGTTGTAGACACAAGGCGGGAAGCACAGCAAAATAACCTTAAGTACGTTTAGCCTAGGTAGCTAGCTAGCTGGCTAATATAGCTGGCTAACATAGCTAGCTTCTTTAGATTGATTTGATGCATACAAGACAGGCACTACCAGATGGGATGATAGATAACCTATGGAATCTACAAATTTGTTTAATTAGGTCTGTATGGCTACTCTCTCTCTCTCTCTCGTAAAAACTCACTGGCACCTGCCAATCACACACGCAAGCAAGCGGGACGCAAGTAGCACAGGCTGCACAGCAATCTAATTCCCAAGTTTAAACACTCGACTATTCCAGATATCTCCCACAAAAAATCATGATTTATTCGAATAGTGAAATTATTTCAAATGCCCATCCTAAAATTAGATATTAAAGAAGCAGGTGCTTCTACACAGGTGTGGTTCCTGAGTTAATTAAGCAATTAAACATCCACATCATTCTTTGAGTCAGGTATAAAAATGCTGAGCAGGCCATTATTTTGGCTACCATAACTATCCCCCTTAGGATGATCATTCCCCCATCCACAGGGCACGAGTGGTCACTGAATGGTTGATGAGCATGAAAACGATTGTAAACCATATGCCACGTCTGTCTCAGTCACCAGATCTCAACCCAATTGAAAACCAATGGGAGATTCTGGAGCGGTGCCTGAGATAGTGTTTCCACCAACCATCAATTTCTCATAGAAGAATGGTGTCGCCTGCCTCCAACAGAGTTCCAGACACTTGTAGAATCTATGTCAAGGTGCAGTGAAGCTGTTCTCATGGTGGCCTAACACCCTATTAAGACACTTTATGTTGGTGTTCCTTTATTTTGGCAGTTACCTGTAGGCACACACTGGCTAGAGAGGTTGGAGTTTAAGCCATACTTGTCCGTGTGTTATTCTATTGTGTGATGGGCTGTGGTGCGGTACAGGGCCGTAAGGTACCGTACCTACAGGAGGATGGAGGACAGAACACTGGCTAGAGAGGTTGGAGTTTAGCCATACTTGTCCGTGTGTTTATTCTATTGTGTGATGGGCTGTGGTGAGGTACAGGGCTGTAAGGTACCGTACCTACAGGAGGATGGAGAACAGAGCAAAACATTCTGCTTTAGAAGAGTTTCTCCCAAAATAAACAAAAACAGAGCAAATATCTCAAAAGGGAGAAAGGTTTCACAGTTTTTCAGAAGTTATACCAGTGGCTTAGTAGTCTCGTGGGAGTAAACTTGACTCATACAAAAGAAACCTGACAGTCAACATTTCAAACCTCCACAGCATTTGCAACCAAAATAGGATTGTTTTTAAGTTGAATATCTCCTACAGTGATTTAACTTCAAAACTACCTGTAATGTTTTGATCTGTCCTCCATACCTGCTCTCCCCCCTCAGTCACACTCATTCAGTGGTTGGTTAGTGTATTTGATTAACACAGGTGGGTGGTGTGTGTAAGCCCTCAGTAAGTATCTGTTTAAACTGTCTGTCCCCATACGGGGGGGGGGGGGGGGTCCTGATGGTGTCCATGTTATAGTTATCCTCTCTGGGTTATTCCTCTGTCCAAGGACCCTTCATCCCTTCTCATCACCCCATTCTTCCTTCCTCTTCTTCTTCATCTCTGTCCTTCACCACAGCTGCCGCCCCGTATAGGTCGGGGGTGCGGAGGGGACCTGTGAAAGGGAGGAGAGGGAGAAAGAAATGGGACGTCAGTTTGGTAATATACAGTGTTTGAAATTGAGAGACACCTATGTAAACACACACACACACCGCACACACACCACACCACACGTTCCTGATAAGAGGTTACATTTTGAATGTTGCCTGTATCACATCTTCAAAACCCTTCTTTCCTCTTTATCTTCCTCTTCCCTTCTCTCTTCCTCTCTCTCTTCCTCTCTCTCTTCCTCTCTCTCTTCCCCTCTCTCTTCCCCTCTCTCTTCCTCCTCCCTCTTCCCCTTCTCTCTTCCTCCTCCCTCTTCCCCTCTCTCTTCCTCTCTCTCTTCCCCTCTCTCTTCCTCCTCCCTCTTCCCCTCTCTCTTCCACCTCTCTTCCTCTCTCTTCCCCTCTCTCTTCCCCCTCTCTCTTCCTCTCTCTCTTCCCCTCTCTCTTCCCCCTATCTCTTCCCTCTCTCTTCCCCTCTCTCTTCCCCTTCTCTCTTCCTCCTCTCTCTTCCCCTCTCTTCCCCTCTCTCTTCCTCTTCTCTCTTCCCCTCTCTCTTCCTCCTCTCGCTTCCCCTCTCTCTTCCTCCTCTCTCTTCCCCTCTCTCTTCCTCCTCTCTCTTCCCCTCTCTCTTCCTCCTCTCTCTTCCCCTCTCTCTTCCCCCTCTCTCTTCCTCCTCCCTCTTCCCCTCTCTCTTCCAACTCTCTCTTCCCCTCTCTTCCCCTCTCTCTTCCTCTTCTCTCTTCCCCTCTCTCTTCCTCCTCTCTTCCTCCTCTCTCTTCCCCTCTCTCTTCCTCCTCTCTTCCCCCTCTCTCTTCCTCCTCTCTCTTCCCCTCTCTCTTCCTCCTCTCTTCCCCCTCTCTCTTCCTCCTCTCTTCCTCCTCTCTTCCTCCTCTCTCCCTTTTTTATCTCGATTCAGTCTCAACAGCTAATCCTGCTCTTTATGCAGGAGAGAGCATCATTTCCAGAACTCCCCTCCTTTCCCTACTACCTACTAAAGTACATTAATACCACTCTGATGTAGGTGGCAGGTCTATGAGCATAATACTAGGAGGGAGACCATTTGGTTCACAGGTAAACGTTCCCAGAGCTTTAGCTGGGCGGTGGCTCAGTGATTTCTGGCTGTTTTCTAGTTCCAGATTCTGTACTGGCAGGTGTCAGAGCAGAGACTGGGAGGGAGCCATTTTAAAACGTTCCCAGAACGTAAGCTGAAAGTTGGCTCAGCGATTTCTGGACGCGTGGCTCCAGACTCTGCCAGGTCAGCAATGTTTATTTATAGCGAGGTGATTGGAGGTTAGTCACATGCGCTAGGGAGCTCACCCAACCATCCTGGGGCTATAAAGGGCGTGACTGGGCCAGGGACACAGCTGCATCACTCACACTGGAGAGATGGCTCTAGTCTGCAGCCCAGGGAACCCACTCCCTCATTCGCGCACACACACACGCACGCACGCACGCACACACACACGCACGCACACACATTCTTGCGCAGAATAATCATTTGAGTTTGTATACCTGTGAATGGTAGCGTGTGACAGGGGTGTAAACGTGGGTGTAAATGTGTGTGTGCTCACTGCCCAGGTGAGTGAGAGTATGTTTCTATATATGTGTAAGTGTCTACACTGCTTTCTTGCTCAGGATCATAATCCGAGTTTGAATAGAGGTTGTGAATGGATGTGCAGCGTGGTCGGATGTGTAAACGTACAATATGAGAACTCACCGCTCCCCCATTCAGGATCATGGTCATCTCAGTGGGCTGGTACACGTTGCTGCGGAAGGGGGCACTGGGTCTGGGCGCTGTGTTACCATTATGATGACCTGCACTCCTCAGACCTGGCACAGCAGAGGAACAACGATATTCTCTTATTCTCTTCTGCAAACACATTCATTCATCCATTCTACATTAAGATCGACACAGGAACAGATGACTAATCTGTACTTTTAACACACACTTTTAACACACATGCTGTACAGGTACTGTTTGTACCACGACAAGAACCACTGCTCTTTTTAACCCAGTATGGTAATATCACTATGTCACTATGTCCTACATCCAACCCCATACACAGAAACATGCATGTAAAACCTCAGTAGCGCTGTACTGAGCTTGAAAGCATGAATTTTACATTTTGAAAGTCAGTCTCTTGTTACCTGCAGTGTTTTCGTCAAAGCCGTAGCCCTGGTTCTCTGGAAACTGCCTGTGTGAGAGGGGGATGTCCTCGTCGAAGCTGGTCTCCCTCATGCGGGACGGAGCCTGGGACGTGTCAAAATAGTCAGGGGCAGAGGGTTGTGGCGGGGAGCAGAGACAGGAGTGTGCCTCGGGCACGGCGTGGAACAGGAGGAGGAGCCAACCCTGTGCCACCAGTGCTATCGCCAATGCTGGATCGTCCCAGTCCGGGGACCGCCCCAGCCAGGCGTTACCGTAGAGATAGAAGCCCACCCAGGCAACCCAGAGGAGGAGGGACAACAGACAGGCGGAGAGGAGCCAGACCGCGTTACAGCGCCACTGCCGGGTCTTCCCACAGAGAGCGAAGGAGGCCGCCCCCAGCGCGGCTAGCAGTAGCGCAAGCACATAGCTACAGGCTAAGGAGAAGTCCAGAGGCAGGTACTGGCAGGCCGCTCTGCCCTCCCTGAGCACCGTGAGCAGGAGCCACTCGGCGGCGATGATCCCTTGAACGGCGCTCAGCCCCAGTGCCAGGCCGGTCAGAGTGCAGCCCCCCGGGCTCCGGCGCTCGCTGCCCAACCTCCGGAGCCGCACACCCTGCACCAGCAGACAGGAGAAGCACAGGGCAAAGAGCAGGCCCCAGAGGGCACGGCGCAGAAGACACAGCTGTTCGTCACGCTCGATGAGGTAGGCGAAACTGAGGCCGAACAGGCCCAGGATGCCCAGGAGCAGGAGGAGAATGGGTCCCACGCCGCTGCGCTTCTCCGCCTCGCTCACATGATGTAGTCTGCAGAGGATGATCAGGCCCAGTAAAATGGCAGCCAGGGCGCCGCCGGCCGCTGCAGATTCGACCGCCACGCCCCAAACAGAGTCCAGGTCGCAGAGGAGGGTGTAGGGGCGCACCAGGCCCCAGCCACACCCCCGGGGCACTGCCAACGTGTCCTCATCAGGGTCCTGGGAGGAACCACGCTGGACCACGGAGAGGAGGAGGAGGAGGACAGGGAAGAACGCCATCTCTAAGAGGAGGAGGGAGGAGAGAGGGTAGAGAAACAGTCATTTCTGGATCAAAATGTGACAAGTGAAACAAAATGTGACAAGTAAATCGTCTACTGTAAATCTGGCTGTGTTTTTTTATGAAACAAGTGATCACTGTGTGAGTGACAGTGTATGTACATGGAAGCGTTATCCAACGGCACACACACCCACACCCACACTTCCTGTATCCGCAACAACAGGAGCACAGTGATTCTCTCCTTCCATCCTGTAAATGGCCAGAGGTCAACACACAGCCAAGAGGCTCCTTACCAACATCACACACTGATAGCTTCAACATACATACACTGACTACACCAATGCATGCATGCACACACACCCACACAAATGCATATAGACACACACAGAATGATGAGCATTAACTAGATATTTCCAGAACAAGAGCATTCAAGTAAACAAACCATTCATATGGTTTTACCATGAAGCTGAGAGTCGGAGGTTGGAAATGTACTTGAAATGAACATTGAGTTACTAGTAGTCTTTATAACATCAGTATCCACAGACAGAGTCATACTCAGAGAAAACACTGCTCACTGTCTGAGCGGACACGGGAAGGCATGTAGAATCATATCAGTGGAGGCTGGTGGGAGGAGCTATAGAAGGTCAGGCTCAATGTAATGGCTAGAATGGAATTAATGGAACAGAGTCAAACATCAATCAAATTTCATATCAAATGTAGTTACATCAGCCGATGTCACAAAGTGCTGTACAGAAACGCAGCCTAAACCCCAAACAGCAGCAATACAGGTGTAGAAGCACGTGGTTTCTATATGTTAGATGTGTTTGACTCCGTTCCATTGCCTCCATTCCAGCCATTACAATGAGCCTCCTGTAGCTCCTCCCACCAGCCTCCACAGGATCATATATATATCAGGAATAGAAGAACAGGGATCCTCCTGTCCAGACAGAGGAGCTGACAGCATCATGTTGTTTAGGTAAGACACTGAGACGAGGCATATTGCATAGGTAAAACACACACACACAATTAAAGTGAAGATCTTCAGAAAGCACTGACAGCCAGAGTAGGGCAACTGAGGAAATCAATATCACCTCACAGTGACTGTCTGTTTCTCCATCACATTAACTCCCTATCCCATTCTATCCTATCCCATCCTATCCCATTCTATCCTATCCCATTCTATCCTATCCCATCCTATCCCATTCTATCCTATCCCATTCTATCCTATCCCATTCTATCCTATCCCATTCTATCGTATCCCATTCTATCCAATCCCATCCTATCCCATCCTATCCTATCCATTCTATCCTATCCCATTCTATCCCATCCCATTCTATCCTATCCCATTCTATCCCATCCCATTCTATCCTATCCCATTCTATCCTATCCCATCCTATCCCATTCTATCCTATCCCATTCTATCCTATCCCATCCTATCCCATTCTATCCTATCCCATTCTATCCTATCCCATTCTATCCTATCCCATTCTATCCCATCCCATTCTATCCTATCCCATTCTATCCCATCCCATTCTATCCCATCCCATTCTATCCTATCCCATTCTATCCCATCCCATTCTATCCCATCCCATTCTATCCTATCCTATCCCATTCTATCCCATCCTATCCCATTCTATCCTATCCCATTCTATCCCATACCATTCTATCCTATTCTATCCTATCCCATTCTATCCTATCCCATTCTATCCTATCCCATTCTATCCTATCCCATCCCATCCCATCCTATCCCATTCTATCCTATCCCATTCTATCCTATCCCATCCCATCCTATCCTATCCCATTCTATCCTATCCCATCCCATTCTATCCTATTCTATCCTATCCCATTCTATCCTATCCCATCCTATCCCATTCTATCCTATCCCATCCCATTCTATCCTATCCCATCCTATCCCATTCTATCCCATTCTATCCTATTCTATCCTATCCCATTCTATCCTATCCCATTCTATCCTATCCCATCCCATCCTATCCCATTCTATCCTATCCCATTCTATCCTATCCTATCCCATTCTATCCTATCCCATCCCATCCTATCCCATTCTATCCTATCCCATCCCATTCTATCCTATTCTATCCTATCCCATTCTATCCTATCCCATCCCATCCTATCCCATCCTATCCCATCCCATTCTATCCTATCCTATCCCATCCTATCCCATTCTATCCTATCCCATTCTATCCTATTCTATCCTATCCCATTCTATCCTATCCTATTCTATCCTATCCCATCCCATCCTATCCCATTCTATCCTATCCTATCTCATTCTATCCTATCCCATCCCATCCTATCCCATTCTATCCTATCCTATCCCATTCTATCCCATCCCATCCCATCCTATCCCATTCTATCCTATCCCATTCTATCCCATCCCATTCTATCCTATTCTATCCTATCCCATTCTATCCTATCCCATTCTATCCTATCCCATCCCATCCTATCCCATTCTATCCTATCCCATTCTATCCTATCCCATCCCATCCTATCCCATCCCATCCTATCCCATTCTATCCTATCCCATCCCATTCTATCCTATTCTATCCTATCCCATTATATCCTATCCCATCCCATCCTATCCCATTCTATCCTATCCCATCCCATCCTATCCCATTCTATCCTATCCCATCCCATTCTATCCTATCCCATCCTATCCCATTCTATCCTATCCCATTCTATCCCATCCCATTCTATCCTATTCTATCCTATCCCATTCTATCCTATCCCATTCTATCCTATCCCATTCTATCCTATCCCATTCTATCCTATCCCATTCTATCCTATCCCATCCCATCCTATCCCATTCTATCCTATCCCATCCCATTCTATCCTATCCCATCCCATCCTATCCCATTCTATCCTATCCCATCCTATCCCATCCTATCCCATTCTATCCTATCCCATCCCATCCTATCCCATTCTATCCTATCTATCCTATCTCATTCTATCCTATCCCATCCCATTCTCTCCAATCCCATTTTATCCTAATCTTCCCTATCCCTTTCCATCCTATCCTATCTCATCCTACCCTATCCCATCCCATCCCATCCTCCTATCCCATCCTACCCTATCCCATCCCATCCTCCTATCCCATCCTATCTCATCCTACCCTATCCCATCCCATCCTCCTATCCTACCCTATCCCATCCCATCCCATCCTCCTATCCCATCCTATCTCATCCTACCCTACCCCATCTTATCCAATCCCATTTTATCCTTATCTACCCTATCCCGTCCCATCCTACCCTATCCCATCCTACCCTATCCCATCCTATCCTATCCCATCCTACCCTACCCCATCCTATCCAATCCCATTTTATCCTTATCTACCCTATCCCATCCTACCCTATCCCATCCTATCCCATCCTACCCTATCCCATCCTACCCTACCCCATCCTATCCAATCCCATTTTATCCTTATCTACCCTATCCCGTCCATCCTACCCTATCCCATCCTACCCTATCCCATCCTACCCTATCCCATCCTATCCTATCCCATCCTACCCTATCCTATCCTACCCTACCCCATCCCATCCTACCCTATCCCATCCTACCCTATCCCATCCTACCCTATCCCATCCTATCCTATCCCATCCTACCCTATCCCATCCTACCCTATCCCATCCTACCCTATCCCATCCTATCCTATCCCATCCTACCCTACCCCATCCTACCCTACCCCATCCTATCCAATCCCATTTTATCCTTATCTACCCTATCCCGTCCCATCCTACCCTATCCCATCCTACCCTATCCCATCCTACCCTATCCCATCCTATCCTATCCCATCCTAACCTATCCTATCCCACCCTACCCTATCCCATCCCATCCTATCCTATCCTATCCTATCCTATCCTACCCTATCCCATCCTACCCTATCCCATCCTACCCTATCCCATCCTATCCTATCCCATCCTAACCTATCCTATCCCATCCTACCCTATCCCATCCTATCCTATCCTATCCTATCCTATCCCATCCTACCCTATCCCATCCTATCCTATCCCATCCTAACCTATCCTATCCCATCCTATCCTATCCCATCCTATCCTATCCCATCCTAACAAAACAAACACACATAAACAAAACAAATACACACAAGACGATCCCTCATAAGTCTCTAAAGAGACAACGAACACACTGTAGGATCAGTATGTAAGGCTGTATCTAAACTCACAAACACACACACACACATTCACACTGACACACCAGCCTGTTTTTAAACCAGCCTAGTAACAGTCAACAACATCTGTCCGTTCCCTTCACGACACATCACACACTGACCTTTCAGACATACTTCCCTATCTGCCTCATACAGTCAATAGCACTGCATTCATTTTAAACCATCACCACGCGTCACTCTAACACACACAACCACACAAATACAACACAGACCCTACACAACCCTTTCACTCTGTTCACACTATCATGCCCACCCAAACCAAACTGTGTTGGCTAACATAACAACACAGACCCTACACAACCCTTTCACCCTGTTCACACTATCATGCCCACCCAAACCAAACTGTGTTGGCTAACATAACAACACAGACCCTACACAACCCTTTCACCCTGTTCACACTATCATGTCCACCCAAACCAAACTGTGTTGGCTAACATAACAACACAGACCCTACACAACCCTTTCACTCTGTTCACACTATCATGCCCACCCAAACCAAACTGTGTTGGCTAACATAACAACACAGACCCTACACAACCCTTTCACTCTGTTCACACTATCATGTCCACCCAAACCAAACTGTGTTGGCTAACATAACAACACAGACCCTACACAACCCTTTCACTCTGTTCACACTATCATGTCCACCCAAACCAAACTGTGTTGGCTAACATAACAACACAGACCCTACACAACCCTTTCACCCTGTTCACACTATCATGCCCACCCAAACCAAACTGTGTTGGCTAACATAACAACACAGACCCTACACAACCCTTTCACCCTGTTCACACTATCATGTCCACCCAAACCAAACTGTGTTGGCTAACATAACAACACAGACCCTACACAACCCTTTCACTCTGTTCACACTATCATGCCCACCCAAACCAAACTGTGTTGGCTAACATAACAACACAGACCCTACACAACCCTTTCACTCTGTTCACACTATCATGTCCACCCAAACCAAACTGTGTTGGCTAACATAACAACACAGACCCTACACAACCCTTTCACTCTGTTCACACTATCATGTCCACCCAAACCAAACTGTGTTGGCTAACATAACAACACAGACCCTACACAACCCTTTCACTCTGTTCACACTATCATGCCCACCCAAACCAAACTGTGTTGGCTAACATAACAACACAGACCCTACACAACCCTTTCACTCTGTTCACACTATCATGTCCACCCAAACCAAACTGTGTTGGCTAACATAACAACACAGACCCTACACAACCCTTTCACCCTGTTCACACTATCATGCACACCCAAACCAAACTGACTGGCTAACATAACAACACAGACCCTACACAACCCTTTCACCCTGTTCACACTATCATGCACACCCAAACCAAACTGACTGGCTAACATAACAACACAGACCCTACACAACCCTTTCACTCTGTTCACACTATCATGCCCACCCAAACCAAACTGTGTTGGCTAACATAACAACACAGACCCTACACAACCCTTTCACTCTGTTCACACTATCATGCCCACCCAAACCAAACTGACTGGCTAACATAACAACACAGACCCTACACAACCCTTTCACTCTGTTCACACTATCATGCCCACCCAAACCAAACTGTGTTGGCTAACATAACAACACAGACCCTACACAACCCTTTCACTCTGTTCACACTATCATGCCCACCCAAACCAAACTGTGTTGGCTAACATACAACACAGACCCTACACAACCCTTTCACCCTGTTCACACTATCATGTCCACCCAAACCAAACTGTGTTGGCTAACATAACAACACAGACCCTACACAACCCTTTCACTCTGTTCACACTATCATGCCCACCCAAACCAAACTGTGTTGGCTAACATAACAACACAGACCCTACACAACCCTTTCACTCTGTTCACACTATCATGCCCACCCAAACCAAACTGTGTTGGCTAACATAACAACACAGACCCTACACAACCCTTTCACTCTGTTCACACTATCATGCCCACCCAAACCAAACTGTGTTGGCTAACATACAACACAGACCCTACACAACCCTTTCACCCTGTTCACACTATCATGTCCACCCAAACCAAACTGTGTTGGCTAACATAACAACACAGACCCTACACAACCCTTTCACTCTGTTCACACTATCATGCCCACCCAAACCAAACTGTGTTGGCTAACATAACAACACAGACCCTACACAACCCTTTCACTCTGTTCACACTATCATGCCCACCCAAACCAAACTGTGTTGGCTAACATAACAACACAGACCCTACACAACCCTTTCACTCTGTTCACACTATCATGCCCACCCAAACCAAACTGTGTTGGCTAACATAACAACACAGACCCTACACAACCCTTTCACTCTGTTCACACTATCATGTCCACCCAAACCAAACTGACTGGCTGAAATATTGTCTTTGCACATTGCATTGTTAGCATGGTTCCTGCAACTACAGAATGTTGGATGTGTACACAACCCAGCTTAGTGCAGTTTGGTTAGGCTCAGTAATGGGAAAAGCCCTGTGGTTAGCCTTAATTAGGTCTGGCTCATGGAAATAACCTGGGGTCGCTGATAGTGGTGGTGGGATCCAAAAGAGAAAAATACACCATTTTGGATTCATGAATGTTGGCATTAAACCCCTCCATCAGGGTGTGGGTTCGCTCCAAGGCAGCTTAGACTAATTCAGATTACAGACAGCTTTATGAGTGTGTCGAGGATATCTGGTGCAGCAAGGCTTCCAGCCACTGTCTTTATCTGTGCTGTGCTATATCTGAGCTATGCTATATCTGTTCTATGCTATATCTGAGCTATGCTATATCTGAGCTATGCTATATCTGAGCTATGCTATATCTGTTCTATACTAGATCTGAGCTATGCTATATCTGTTCTATGCTATATCTGAGCTATGCTATATCTGTTCTATGCTATATCTGAGCTATGCTATATCTGAGCTATGCTATATCTGTTCTATGCTATATCTGAGCTATGCTATATCTGTTCTATGCTATATCTGTTCTATACTAGATCTGAGCTATGCTATATCTGTTCTATTCTATATCTGAGCTATGCTATATCTGTTCTATGCTATATCTGAGCTATGCTATATCTAAGCTATGCTATATCTGTTCTATGCTATATCTGAGCTATGCTATATCTGTGCTATGCTATATCTGAGCTATGCTATATCTGAGCTATGCTATATCTGAGCTATGCTATATCTGTTCTATGCTATACCTGAGCTATGCTATATCTGTTCTATACTAGATCTGAGCTATGCTATATCTGTTCTATGCTATATCTGAGCTATGCTATATCTGTTCTATGCTATATCTGAGCTATGCTATATCTGAGCTATGCTATATCTGAGCTATGCTATATCTGTTCTATGCTATATCTGAGCTATGCTATATCTGTTCTATGCTATATCTGAGCTATGCTATATCTGTGCTATGCTATATCTGCTTCTAGGTGCCATTAATAGACAGTAATATAATATTTACATCAGTGGCAGTCGGTGCCATTTATGATTAGGGAGGACAATTTATTGGACTTATTTATATTACAGTATATTGGATGACTGTCATTCATATTCTATTCACCCAGCTCAATGTAACAGCAATAACTTTAGGCTACTAGCCTACATAACTCACATTTTCCCTATACCCATCATGAGGTTGCTACATCCTAGCCTATGAATGAAAATGTACAATTTAGATGCACAGGTTGATAGACAAATTGGAGTAATCAAGGTGACAGACAGTGACACATTCAATACCACCTTGCGCGCTCTTTCCTGCATCTAGCTGATAAGGGGGGAATCATTCGTCCAAACAGTTGCCAACAAGAGTTTCTATTGGACAAATTCCAGTAGCTTTATCCTCATTTCATTCCGTTTTCTTCCATTTAAGAAATGTTTTTCAACAGAATCGGCGGAATTAATACACCCCTGATCACACAGTTCACCTTTATAGCAGCCACATACAAACAGCAACATCACTTGCTTGTTGTTGTATAATTCCTTCTCGCATCAACACGTTCTCCTCCTCTCACCTTATCCCTTCGCTTGTGCACTTCAGTGCACAACCCGTCAGCTGTCTGTGGCCAGGCGGAAAAATCTTTCCAAGCTAAACCTTCATACCATATGTTACCATATTAGCTAACATCGTAGGCAACATAGCTACAAGAGCTAACATGTTAGTAAACCCGCTACAATCATGCAGTACAGTGTCCAACAAGAAGTTTAGCAGTTACACCGACGGGCCCTGGTGGCAATAAATTAATACAACCGAAAGCTTATCTTGACTTGGATGAGTTCCTATGTTGGATAGCCTTAGCCAGCTAGCTAACATAAATAGCATTCCTATCTTTGAGCCCGGTGTTTGAGTAGGCTAAATTAGCTAGCTAAGTGAAAAAAAATACAAAATATAGCTATCTCTCTCTCTGCTGCTTCTCCTTAATTTTTAAATAAATAAATTTGTTCAAAACTATTGTCTTTCTCTCTATTTGAGTCAACTACTGACCACATTGAATGCACTGCAGTGCTAGCTAGCTGTAGCTTGTGCTTTCAAGACTAGATTCATTCTAGTACTTATTTGATTTACACTAATGGGAGATTCTGGAGAGGCGCTTGACAGCATTTTCCACCACAATCAACAAAACACCAAATGATGGAATTTCTCGTGAAATGGTGTCGCATCCCTCCAATAGTTCCAGACACTTGTATAATCTATGCCAAGGTGCATTGAAGTTCTCATGGTGGCCTTATTAAAACACTTTATGTTGGTGTTTCCTTTCTTTGGAAGTTACCTGTAGGTAGAAGTTGTTCCTAACCACCCATTCATGGTCAATGTTATCGTTCATCAATTGGTTGAGGTTAGGAGTGGGAGCTGGGTTAAGGTTAGGAGTGGGAGCTGGGTTAAGGTTAGGAGTGGGAGCTGGGTTAAGGTTAGGAGTGGGAGCTGGGTTAAGGTTAGGAGTGGGAGCTGGGTTAATGTTAGGAGTGGGAGCTGGGTTAAGGTTAGGAGTGGGAGCTGGGTTAAGGTTTGGAGTGGGAGCTGGGTTAAGGTTAGGAGTGGGAGCTGGGTTAAGGTTAGGAGTGGGAGCTGGGTTAAGGTTAGGAGTGGGAGCTGGGTTAAGGTTAGGAGTGGGAGCTGGGTTAAGGTTAGGAGTGGGAGCTGGGTTAAGGTTAGGAGTGGGAGCTGGGTTAAGGTTAGGAGTGGGAGCTGGGTTAAGGTTAGGAGTGGGAGCTGGGTTAAGGTTAGGAGTGGGGTCTGGGGATACTTCTACCTTGAGCCCTCTCTTGCAGACAGACACGTTTCAAACCAAGGTCGAGTGTGTGTGAGGGACAGGAGGCGTGCTTGAGGTAAATCCTGGGCTCAAGGCCCACAGGGGTCACTGGGGTCAGGGGTGAGAAGTCATGCCTTGACACCCGACCTGCAGCTCTGACTGATTGGCTTGAAATACAAGTTGCACCTTAACCACAGATCTAGGATCAGATTACCTAACCTCCAATCCTGATCTTAACCATTAGGAGGGTGAGGAATTGCTAGATCAGTGGGCACCTGACCTGTAGCCCTGAGTGTCTGGGCAACAACAGCCCATATGTTTGCCATTGTGTAGGCCTCTCTGTCCCCTCTCTACATCTGTCTTTTTCCCCCTCTGTCCCCTCTCTACATCTGTCTACGTCTATTTCCCCCTCTACATCTTTCTATTTCCCCCTCTGTCCCCTCTCTATATCTGTCTATTTCCCTCTCTGCCCCCTCTCTATCTGTCTATTTATCTCTCTCTGCCCCTCTCTATATCTGTCTATTTCCCTCTCTCTGCCCCTCTCTATATCCATCTAGTAGTTCTCCAGCTCACACATTTTGGTTCCCAAAACATTCAGGGAACATTGTTTTTAGGCTGTGGGAATGTTCTATGTTAGCTGGGCTAATGTCCCAAGAGGCAATCCAATCAGAAATGTTAGTTCTCAGAACATTTTGGATAAAAATATGTTGGTTGTGGGAATGTTCTGTGTTAGCTGGGCGAATGTCTCAAGAGGGTTCACAGTCATTATTTAAGCAATGCTATTTTTGCATTTTTAAAAACACAGGACTTGTTTACGAGTTTGGTGCATTGTGATTTGCCAAGTATGCCCAGGGCTCAGAGAGTACAGGTGAAACCTTAAAGCCCTTTATTTTCCACCGCTGGTTACCACTGGTTTACATTAACAGCAATCAGCGCTTCCACAAGGATGAGTCAACTAAGCATGGCGTTAGCTCTATTCACACACACACACACACACACACACACACACACACACACACACACACACACACACACACACACACACACACACACACACACACACACACACACACACACATACACACACACACACATACGGATGTAAGGACACACAGACAGCTCTGGGTGTTGTGTTCAATCCTCACACAATGTTTTGTTCTGGCAGAGCCCCTGATAACCATGGTTACGCCCCATCTCTGAAAAGACAGGAGCGAGAGAGGGAGGACAGGACAGAGGGGGTTCACTCATCCCCACACAACCATGCAGACTGCTGTTTCCTCTCCCTCTCTCTCTGGCTCTGCTTTGTGACAGGGAATGAAAACTACATTGTGAGGCTGCAGTGTGGAGTACAGACTCAGAACATATAGTAACAGACAGGTAGTGACGCTGAGTTTCAACACACACACAGTACTGGAGAGAGATCAAGAGTGCTACATCACCATGCTCACTCCAGTCATCCATCCATCTATCAATTCATCCATTCATCCATCCATCTATCAATTCATTCATTAATTTACCCGCTCAACCAATCATCTATACAATCAGTCTTTCAGTCACTTCCTCTCTCACTTTCTCAGTCCCTCACTCACCTCCACACTCAGTCCCTCTCTTGTCCGTTCACTCACTCATTCCCACACTTACTTACTTACTCACTCAATCTGGCACAGATGGCTTCCACTCTGTGTAGGGGGACTGTCTGACAGGCTGGAGATGGTACACAGAGTACTGACAGAGACAACCACCCAAACACTCTCCCTCCCTCCCTCCCTCCCTCCCTCCCTCCCTCCCTCCCTCCCTCCCTCCCTCCCTCCCTCCCTCCCTCCCTCCCTCCCTCCCTCCCTCCCTCATATGAGTAATGTGAAGTAGAGCAGCCTTCCTTCCTCCATAGCAGAAAAAAACTTGTCTTCATCCCTTTTATCTCTCTGTCCCCTCTCTATATCGTCTATTTCCCTCTCTGTCCCCTCTCTATATCTGTCTATTACCCTCTCTGTCCCCTCTCTATATCTGTCTATTTCCCTCTCTGCCCCCTCTCTATCTGTCTATTTATCTCTCTCTGCTCCCTCTCTATATCCATCTATTTCCCTCTCTGTCCCCTCTCTATATCTGTCTATTTCCCGCTCTATATCTGTCTATTTCCCTCTCTCTGCTCCCTCTCTATATCCATCTATTTCCCTCTCTGCTCCCTCTCTATATCTGTCTATTTCCCTCTCTGTCCCCTCTCTATATCTGTCTATTTCCCTCTCTGTCCCCTCTCTATATCTGTCTATTTCCCTCTCTGTCCCCTCTCTATAGCTGTCTATTTCCCTCTCTGTCCCCTCTCTATATCTGTCTATTTCCCTCTCTGCCCCCTCTCTATCTGTCTAGTTCCCTCTCTGTCCCCTCTCTATATCTGTCTATTTCCCTCTCTGTCCCCTCTCTATAGCTGTCTATTTCCCTCTCTGTCCCCTCTCTATAGCTGTCTATTTCCCTCTCTGTCCCCTCTCTATATCTGTCTATTTCCCTCTCTGCCCCCTCTCTATCTGTCTAGTTCCCTCTCTGTCCCCTCTCTATAGCTGTCTATTTCCCTCTCTGTCCCCTCTCTATAGCTGTCTATTTCCCTCTCTGTCCCCTCTCTATAGCTGTCTATTTCCCTCTCTGTCCCCTCTCTATATCTGTCTATTTCCCTCTCTGCCCCCTCTCTATCTGTCTAGTTCCCTCTCTGTCCCCTCTCTATAGCTGTCTATTTCCCTCTCTGTCCCCTCTCTATAGCTGTCTATTTCCCTCTCTGTCCCCTCTCTATAGCTGTCTATTTCCCTCTCTCTGTCCCTCTCTATAGCTGTCTATTTCCCTCTCTGTCCCCTCTCTATAGCTGTCTATTTCCCTCTCTCTGTCCCCTCTCTATAGCTGTCTATTTCCCTCTCTCTGTCCCCTCTCTATAGCTGTCTATTTCCCTCTCTGTCCCCTCTCTATAGCTGTCTTTTCCCCCCTCTGTCCCCTCTCTACATCTGTCTATTTCCCTCTCTGCCCCCTCTCTATCTGTCTATTTATCCCTCTCTGCCCCTCTCTATATCTGTCTATTTCCCCCTCTCTGTCCCCTTTCTATATATGTCTTTTTCCCCCTCTGTCCCCTCTCTATATCTGTCTACGTCTATTTCCCCCTCTGTCCCCTCTCTATATCTGTCTATTTCCCTCTCTGCCCCCTCTCTATATCCATCTATTTCCCTCTCTGCTCCCTCTCTATATCTGTCTATTTCCCTCTCTGCCCCCTCTCTATATCTGTCTATTTATCTCTCTCTGCCCCTCTCTATATCTGTCTATTTCCCCCTCTCTGTCCCCTTTCTATATCTGTCTTTTTCCCCCTCTGTCCCCTCTCTATATCTGTCTACGTCTATTTCCCCCTCTGTCCCCTCTCTATATCTGTCTATTTCCCTCTCTCTGCTCCCTCTCTATATCCATCTATTTCCCTCTCTGCTCCCTCTCTATATCTGTCTATTTCCCTCTCTGTCCCCTCTCTATATCTGTCTATTTATCTCTCTCTGCCCCTCTCTATATCTGTCTATTTCCCCCTCTCTGTCCCCTTTCTATATCTGTCTTTTTCCCCCTCTGTCCCCTCTCTATATCTGTCTACGTCTATTTCCCCCTCTGTCCCCTCTCTATATCTGTCTATTTCCCTCTCTCTGCTCCCTCTCTATATCCATCTATTTCCCTCTCTGCTCCCTCTCTATATCTGTCTATTTCCCTCTCTGTCCCCTCTCTATATCTGTCTATTTCCCTCTCTGTCCCCTCTCTATATCTGTCTATTTCCCTCTCTGTCCCCTCTCTATAGCTGTCTATTTCCCTCTCTGTCCCCTCTCTATCTGTCTAGTTCCCTCTCTGTCCCCTCTCTATAGCTGTCTATTTCCCTCTCTGTCCCCTCTCTATATCTGTCTATTTCCCTCTCTGCCCCCTCTCTATCTGTCTAGTTCCCTCTCTGTCCCCTCTCTATAGCTGTCTATTTCCCTCTCTGTCCCCTCTCTATAGCTGTCTATTTCCCTCTCTGTCCCCTCTCTATAGCTGTCTATTTCCCTCTCTCTGTCCCCTCTCTATAGCTGTCTATTTCCCTCTCTGTCCCCTCTCTATATCTGTCTATTTCCCTCTCTATCTGTCTATTTATCTCTCTCTGCCCCTCTCTATATCTGTCTATTTCCCTCTCTGCCCCCTCTCTATCTGTCAATTTATCTCTCTCTGCCCCTCTCTATATCTGTCTATTTCCCCCTCTCTGTCCCCTTTCTATATCTGTCTTTTTCCCCCTCTGTCCCCTCTCTATATCTGTCTACGTCTATTTCCCCCTCTGTCCCCTCTCTATATCTGTCTATTTCCCCCTCTGTCCCCTCTCTATATCTGTCTATTTCCCTCTCTGCCCCCTCTCTATCTGTCTATTTATCTCTCTCTGCCCCTCTCTATATCTGTCTATTTCCCTCTCTGCCCCTCTCTATCTGTCTATTTATCTCTCTCTGCCCCTCTCTATATCTGTCTATTTCCCTCTCTGCCTCCTCTCTATATCCATCTATTTCCCTCTCTCTGTCCCCTCTCTATATCTGTCTATTTCCCTCTCTGCCTCCTCTCTATATCCATCTATTTCCCTCTCTCTGTCCCCTCTCTATATCTGTCTATTTCCCTCTCTGCCTCCTCTCTATATCTGTCTATTTCCCTCTCTCTGCTCCCTCTCTATATCTGTCTATTTCCCTCTCTGTCCCCTCTCTATATCTGTCTATTTCCCTCTCTGTCCCCTCTCTATATCTGTCTATTTCCCTCTCTGTCCCCTCTCTATATCTGTCTATTTCCCTCTCTCTGCTCCCTCTCTATATCCATCTATTTATCTCTCTGTCCCCTTTCTATATCTGTCTTTTTCCCCCTCTGTCCCCTCTCTACATCTGTCTACGTCTATTTCCCCCTCTCTGTCCCCTCTCTATATCCGTATATTTCCCTCTCTCTGTCCCCTCTCTATATCTGTCTATTTCCCTCTCTCTGCCCCCTCTCTATATCCGTCTATTTCCCTCTCTGTCCCCTCTCTATATCGTCCATTTCCCTCTCTGTCCCCTCTCTATATCTGTCTATTTCCCTCTCTCTGCTCCCTCTCTATATCCATCTATTTCCCTCTCTACATCTTTCTATTTCCCTCTCTGCCCACTCTCTATATCTGTCTATTTCCCTCTCTGCCCCCTCTCTATATCCATCTGTTTCCCTCTCTCTGTCCCCTCTCTATATCTGTCTATTTGTCACGTTCTGACCTTTATTTCCTTTGTTTTGTCGTTATTTAGTATGGTCAGGGCGTGAGTTGGGGTGGGCAGTCTATGTTTGTTTTTCTATGATTATGGGATTTCTATGTTTCGGCCTAGTATGGTTCTCAATCAGAGGCAGGTGTCATTAGTTGTCTCTGATTGAGAATCATACTTAGGTAGCCTGGGTTTCACTGTTTGTTTGTGGGTGATTGTCTATGTTAGTTGCTTGTGTCAGCACAGTTCTCATTATAGCTTCACGGTCGTTATTCGTTTATTGTTTTTGTATAGTTTGTATTCAGTGTTCAGTGCTTTCTTTAATTAAAAAATCATCATGAACACATACCACACTGCATTTTGGTCCGCTCCTTACGGCGATCGTGACACTATTTCCCTCTCTGTCCCCTCTCTATATCGTCTATTTCCCTCTCTGTCCCCTCGCTATATTTGTCTATTTCCCTCTCTCTGTCCCCTCTCTATATCGTCCATTTCCCTCTCTCTGTCCACTCTCTATATCGTCTATTTCCCTCTCTCTGTCCCCTCTCAATATCGTCTATTTCCCTCTCTCTGTCCCCTCTCTATATCGTCAATTTCCCTCTCTCTGTCCCCTCTTTATATCCGTCTATTTCCCTCTCTCTGCCCCCTCTCTATATCGTCTATTTCCCTCTCTCTGCCCCTCTCTATATTTGTCTATTTCCCTCTCTCTGTCCCCTCTCTATATCGTCCATTTCCCCCTCTCTGTCCCCTCTCTATATCGTCCCATTTCCCTCTCTCTGCCCCCTCTCTATATCGTCTATTTCCCTCTCTCTGCCCCTCTCTATATTTGTCTATTTCCCTCTCTCTGTCCCCTCTCTATATCGTCCATTTCCCCCTCTCGGTCCCCTCTCTATATCGTCCCATTTCCCTCTCTCTGCCCCCTCTCTATATCGTCAATTTCCCTCTCTCTGTCCCCTCTCTATATCCGTCTATTTCCCTCTCTATATCGTCTATTTCCCTCTCTCTGCCCCTCTCTATATTTGTCTATTTCCCTCTCTCTGTCCCCTCTCTATATCGTCCATTTCCCCCTCTCTGTCCCCTCTCTATATCGTCCCATTTCCCTCTCTCTGTCCCCTCTCTATATCTGTCCATTTCCCTCTCTCTGCCCCCTCTCTATATTTGTCTATTTCCCTCTCTCTATCCGTCTATTTCCCTCTCTCTGCCCCTCTCTATATTTGTCTATTTCCCTCTCTCTGTCCCCTCTCTATATCGTCCATTTCCCTCTCTCTGTCCCCTCTCTATATCGTCCATTTCCCTCTCTCTGCCCCCTCTCTTGCTCTCCCTTAGCTGCCACTCCTCTCTCTATTTCTCTCTCTCCATCCGTCTTGTCTTTCGCTCCCTGTGCCCCCTCTTATCTCTCTGTAGCCATTTCTGTCCTCCCCTCAGTTGAAATCTTCTATTTATGTTGAATCTGCTCCCCCTCCCCTGCTGTAAAGAGAGCAGCATTCTCATCTCTCTGCCACATTTGAAGATGGGATGTGAACCATGTGCCTTACCCCCTCCCTGGCACTCTCTCTCAACACCCAACCACATGGTACTGCAAATCCCCTTCCTTACCCTACATCCCTCTCTTTCTTTATTCACTCGCACTACTTCCCTCTTCCCTTTCTCAGCTCTCTCCCTCCCTGTCTCCCACTTTCACCAAACACCCGATCATATGGTACAGCAAAACCCCTGCCTTACCCCACATCTCTCTCTACCATCCTCCCTCTTTCCTTTCCCCTCTTATGCTCTCCCTCTTTCTCACCATCTCCTCACGCTCTGTTTGATTTTCTTCTACCCCTCTATCTCTCCCTCTCTCTTATGTAATGGGGAAGGAGGGATCCAGAATCCAGCTATTACCAGTTCTGCTGCACTGCCTGCACTGTCTGCCTGCTTAGGCATCCTGATCCTCCTCACAGTTACAGATATGGAGGCAAGAGCTGCAGCTGAGGGATCTGTGGTACACAGTGTTGTTATGTGTGAATAACAATGACTACTGTTCCCACAATGCATCTCATTCTCTTTACCTCTGCACACTGAATATTTGTTACCCTAAATGTTTAGTGTATGTATGTAGAGATAAGTGTGTGTCAGTTTATAACGCACAGTGTCAAAACACACATAGTGCATTCAGAAAATATTCAGACCCCTTGACTTTTTCCACATTTTGTTATGTTATAGCCTTTTTCTAAAATGGATCAAATAAATGTTTTTCCTCATCAATCTACACACAATACCCCATAATGACAAACTAAAACATTTACATAAGTATTCAGACCCTTTGCTATGAGACTCAAAATTGAGCTCAGGTGCATCCTGTTTCCATTGATCATCCTTGAGATGTTTCTACAACTTGATTGGAGTACACCTGTGGGAAATTCAATTGATTGGACATGATTTGGAAAGGCACACACCTGTCTATATAAGGTCCCATAGTTGACTGTGCATGTCAGAGCAAAATCCAAGACATGAGGTTGAAGGAATTGTCCGTAGAGCTCCGAGACAGGATTGTGTCAAGGCACAGATCTGGGGAAGGGTACCAAAAATATTCTACAGCATTGAAGGTCCCCAAGAACACAGTGGCCTCCATCATTCTTAAATGGAAGAAGTTTGGAACCAACAAGACTCTTCCTAGAGCTGGTCGCCCAGCCAAACTGAGCAATAGGGGGAGAAGGGCCTTGGTCAGGGAGGTGACAAGGAACCTGATGGTCACTCTGACAGAGCTCCAGAGTTCCTCTGTGGAGATGGGAGAACCTTCCAGAAGGAGAACCATCTCTGCAGCACTCCACCAATCAGGCCTTTATGGTAGAGTGGCCAGACGGAAGCCACTACTCAGTAAAAGGCACATGACAGCCAGTTTGCCACCTAAAGACTCTCAAACCATGAGAAACAAGATTCTCTGATCTGATGAAACCAAGATTTAAACATGGCACCACCCTACGGTGAAGCATGGTGGTGGCAGCATCAAGCTGTGGGGATGTTTTTCAGGGGAAGGGACTGGGAGACTAGTCAGGATCGAAGGAAAGATGAACGGAGCAAAGTACAGAGAGATCCCGAGCGCTCTGCACCTCAGACTGGGGCGAAGGTTCACCTTCCAACAGGACATCAACCCTAAGCACACTGCCTAGACAACGCAGAAGTGGCTTCGGGACAAGTCTCTGAATGTCCTTGAGTGGCCCAGCCAGAGCCCGGACTTGAACCCGATCGACATCTCTGGAGAGACCTGTAAATATTTGTGCAGCGACGCTCCCCATCCAACCTGACAGAGCTTGAGAGGATCTACAGAGAAGAATGGGAGAAACTCCCCAAATACATGTGTGCCAAGCTTGTAGCGTCATAACCAAGAAGACTTGAGGCTGTAATCGCTGCCAAAGATGATTTAATATAGGGTCTGAATACTTATGTAAATGTGATATTTCCGTTTTTTGTAATTTTATAAATTTGCTAAAAAAAATGCTTTGTCATTATGGGGTATTGTGGTCTCCCGGGTGGCGCAGTGGTCTAGAGCACTGCATCGCAGCGCTAGCTGTGCCACCAGAGACTCTGGGTTTGCGCCCAGGCTCTGTTGGGAGGTCCGTGGGGGGACGCACAATTGGCCTAGCGTCGTCTGGGTTAGGGTGGGTTTGGCCGGTAGGGATATCCTTGTCTCATCACGCACCAGCGACTCCTGTGGCAGGCTGGGCGCAGAGCGCGCTAACCAAGGTAGGCAGGTGCACGGTGTTCCCTCCGACACATTGGTGCGGCTGGCTTCCGGGTTGGATGGCGCTGTGTTAAGAAGCAGTACGGCTGGTTGGGTTGTGTTTCGGAGGACGCATGACTTTCAACCTTCATCTCTCCCGAGCCGTACGGGAGTTGTAGCGATGAGACAAGATAGTATTGGATACAACGAAAAGGGGGTCTTTTTTTCTTTTCTTTTTTTTAATACAAAATGATGGGGTATTGTGTGTAGATTGATGAGGGGGGGTGGACTATTTAATCAATTTTATAATAAGGAAAAATGTGGAAAAAGTCAAGGGGTCTGAATACTTTCCAAAGCACAGGCTTTGTTCAGCCAGCTCAATTTGGATATTTTTTTCGCACAAATGTTTTGTTTGTTGACCATTCACATCATGTCTTTTTCTGAGCTGGTTTGATTGGTCAGCTCTCAAACAAAACTGGGCTGCCTGTATAAACGCAGCCTTACTATCTTACTCCCCAATAGCTCTCACTGCACACTGGTTCTATGCACCATTTACACACCAATGCATCATTTACATACATAGTATACAACTTCACATCAATGTTACAATATACTACACTACAATTAATACCAACACATTGCAACTGCATTTATAAGGCCTATAAATAATGCAATTGCTCATTGCTACGACAGCAAGAACCGTCTTCAGTACCTCA
Source organism: Oncorhynchus kisutch (assembly GCF_002021735.2). Taxonomy (NCBI): domain Eukaryota; kingdom Metazoa; phylum Chordata; class Actinopteri; order Salmoniformes; family Salmonidae; genus Oncorhynchus; species Oncorhynchus kisutch. The sequence continues at coordinate 27,197 of NW_022263525.1, read as the reverse complement.
AGTCAAAAGCAGAAACCTACAGAGCAATCCTCTACAATTATCATCCTCTACAATTACCCTAGACAGTGCACTACCAGATGCTGTGTAATTACCATAACCATAATTGGGTAGATGATTACATTTTCTGACTAGGATCTCTCTCAACTCACTCTCCTCTCCTCAGTCTTTTAGCAATTTTGTCATTCATTTGATATGGATAGAGATGATAAATAATCGATTTTGTGTGTTTGTTTGTGGAGGGGGGGTGTGAGTATGTGCATGCGTTTAGATGTGTGTGTATATATATATGTATGTGTGTGTTTCTAAAAACCTGTTTTCGCTTTGTCATTATAGGTTATTGTGTGTAGATTGATGAGGAATTGTTTTTATTTAATCCATTTCAGAATGAGGCTGTAACGTAACAAAATGTGGACAAAGTCAATGGGTCTGAATACTTTCCGAATGCTCTGTATATGTGTGTGTATATATGTGTGCACATGCATGTGTGTGTGTCCTAACCCTAGCCCGTGCAGGGCTCCAGATGTGGAGATGGACAGATGTTGTTGGGGTCAGCAGGTCATTTCCGGGAGATGGACCAAAGCTTGCCTCACATCTGCCTGTTCTGTTCCATGCCACATTAGTCATCATGTTGTAAGGTAGCCATAATAATTCATTACTAATTAGCCTTTTGAAGTACTGTCGCTCCCGACCAATGCTGTAATGTCGTCTACAGAATCGGGGAGGGGACTGTGGATCTCTCTCTGTCCGTTCATTCGTACATTAGTCACATGCGATATCTCAGACAGCACAGACCAGATTCGGACTAAACTTGGGTGAACGATGTGTCTTGCCATAGAGATCCAGCATTTACTAAATGACACTGATTGGCCCAAGGTCGGGAGCTATAGTAATTAACTGAAATGTATTGTCCCAAGGGGAGGGACGCTGCATCCTTTGTAGGGGACGACATCTTAACGTAAATTAATTCATTTCTGTAATATTTTTGGGGATCAGCAGCAGTACTGTAACGAAGGTGCTTCATTAGGAACAAGATACTGTTGTTAGCATTGCATCGACCATGAAAGTTGGTAACTAATCGCCATATTGGATGACACTTAAAAATACTCTTTTGGTACGATTCTCTCAATGCATTTAAAGGCATTGGACTTGTGCAAGCAAGGCTGGACCACGTTTCAACAATATTCCTTGACCTGTCTATTTCTTTTAAATCCATGAGGGGGAGTTTACTAGTGTACACTTGGGGAAAAGTGGAAGAATCACAACGCAGCCAGATCCCAAGGGCAAATGAAGGGGTCAGAGGAGAGATGGAGAGGTCAGGGAAGGATGGGGACCTTGGGGGGCTTTAATCTGTCTTCAGAAGAGATGCTAGACTGGCAGGACTTCAAACTACATCATTTACCTCTTTTTAAAAACCTGTTTTCTAGACTGGCTGGTTGGCAGGACTCCATACTAGCTCTTTTTATACCTGTTTTCTAGACTGGCTGGTTGGCAGGACTCCATACTAGCTATTTTTAAAGACTGGCAGGTTGGCAGGACTCCATACTAGTTATTTTTATACCTGTTTTCTAGACTGGCAGGTTGTCAGGACTCCATACTAGCTCTTTTTATACCTGTTTTCTAGACTGGCTGGTTGGCAGGACTCCATACTAGCTATTTTTGAAGACCTGTTTTCTAGACTGGCTGGTTGGCAGGACTCCATACTAGCTATTTTTGAAGACCTGTTTTCTAGACTGGCAGGTTGGCAGGACTCCATACTAGTTATTTTTGAAGACCTGTTTTCTAGACTGGCTGGTTGGCAGGACTCCATACTAGCTATTTTTAAAGACTGGCAGGTTGGCAGGACTCCATACTAGTTATTTTTATACCTGTTTTCTAGACTGGCAGGTTGTCAGGACTCCATACTAGCTCTTTTTATACCTGTTTTCTAGACTGGCTGGTTGGCAGGACTCCATACTAGCTATTTTTGAAGACCTGTTTTCTAGACTGGCTGGTTGGCAGGACTCCATACTAGCTATTTTTGAAGACCTGTTTTCTAGACTGGCAGGTTGGCAGGACTCCATACTAGTTATTTTTGAAGACCTGTTTTCTAGACTGGCTGGTTGGCAGGACTCCATACTAGCTATTTTTAAAGACTGGCAGGTTGGCAGGACTCCATACTAGTTATTTTTATACCTGTTTTCTAGACTGGCAGGTTGTCAGGACTCCATACTAGCTCTTTTTATACCTGTTTTCTAGACTGGGTGGTTGTCAGGACTCCATACTAGCTCTTTTTATACCTGTTTTCTAGAGTGGCTGGTTGGCAGGACTCCATACTAGCTATTTTTAAAGACTGGCAGGTTGGCAGGACTCCATACTAGTTATTTTTATACCTGTTTTCTAGACTGGCTGGTTGGCAGGACTCCATACTAGCTCTTTTTATACCTGTTTTCTAGACTGGCTGGTTGGCAGGACTCCATACTAGCTATTTTTAAAGACTGGCAGGTTGGCAGGACTCCATACTAGTTATTTTGAAGACCTGTTTTCTAGACTGGCAGGTTGTCAGGATTCCATACTAGTTATTTTTATACCTGTTTTCTAGACTGGCAGGTTGTCAGGACTCCATACTAGCTCTTTTTATACCTGTTTTCTAGACTGGCAGGTTGTCAGGACTCCATACTAGCTCTTTTTATACCTGTTTTCTAGACTGGGTGGTTGTCAGGACTCCATACTAGCTCTTTTTATACCTGTTTTCTAGAGTGGCTGGTTGGCAGGACTCCATACTAGCTATTTTTATACCTGTTTTCTAGACTGGCTTGTTGGCAGGACTCCATACTAGCTATTTTTAAAGACTGGCAGGTTGGCAGGACTCCATACTAGTTATTTTTATACCTGTTTTCTAGACTGGGTGGTTGTCAGGACTCCATACTAGCTCTTTTTATACCTGTTTTCTAGACTGGCTGGTTGGCAGGACTCCATACTAGCTATTTTTAAAGACTGGCAGGTTGTCAGGACTCCATACTAGTTATTTTTATACCTGTTTTCTAGACTGGCAGGTTGTCAGGACTCCATACTAGCTCTTTTTATACCTGTTTTCTAGACTGGCTGGTTGGCAGGACTCCATACTAGCTATTTTTGAAGACCTGTTTTCTAGACTGGCTGGTTGGCAGGACTCCATACTAGCTATTTTTGAAGACCTGTTTTCTAGACTGGCAGGTTGGCAGGACTCCATACTAGTTATTTTTGAAGACCTGTTTTCTAGACTGGCTGGTTGGCAGGACTCCATACTAGCTATTTTTAAAGACTGGCAGGTTGGCAGGACTCCATACTAGTTATTTTTATACCTGTTTTCTAGACTGGCAGGTTGTCAGGACTCCATACTAGCTCTTTTTATACCTGTTTTCTAGACTGGCAGGTTGGCAGGACTCCATACTAGTTATTTTTGAAGACCTGTTTTCTAGACTGGCTGGTTGGCAGGACTCCATACTAGCTATTTTTAAAGACTGGCAGGTTGGCAGGACTCCATACTAGTTATTTTTATACCTGTTTTCTAGACTGGCAGGTTGTCAGGACTCCATACTAGCTCTTTTTATACCTGTTTTCTAGAGTGGCTGGTTGGCAGGACTCCATACTAGCTATTTTTATACCTGTTTTCTAGACTGGCTTGTTGGCAGGACTCCATACTAGCTATTTTTAAAGACTGGCAGGTTGGCAGGACTCCATACTAGTTATTTTGAAGACCTGTTTTCTAGACTGGCAGGTTGTCAGGATTCCATACTAGTTATTTTTATACCTGTTTTCTAGACTGGCAGGTTGTCAGGACTCCATACTAGCTCTTTTTATACCTGTTTTCTAGACTGGCAGGTTGTCAGGACTCCATACTAGCTCTTTTTATACCTGTTTTCTAGACTGGCAGGTTGTCAGGACTCCATACTAGCTCTTTTTATACCTGTTTTCTAGACTGGGTGGTTGTCAGGACTCCATACTAGCTCTTTTTATACCTGTTTTCTAGAGTGGCTGGTTGGCAGGACTCCATACTAGCTATTTTTATACCTGTTTTCTAGACTGGTAAGTTGCCAGGACTCCATACTAGTTATTTTTGAAGACCTGTTTTCTAGACTGGCTGGTTGGCAGGACTCCATACTAGTTCTTTTTATACCTGTTTTCTAGACTGGCTGGTTGGCAGGACTCCATACTAGCTCTTTTTATACCTGTTTTCTAGACTGGCAGGTTGTCAGGACTCCATACTAGCTCTTTTTGAAGACCTGTTTTCTAGACTGGCTCGTTGGCAGGACTCCATACTAGTTATTTTTGAAGACCTGTTTTCTAGACTGGCTCGTTGGCAGGACTCCATACTAGTTATTTTTATACCTGTTTTCTAGACTGGCTCGTTGGCAGGACTCCATACTAGTTATTTTTGAAGACCTGTTTTCTAGACTGGCTCGTTGGCAGAACTCCATACTAGTTATTTTTAAAGACCTATTTTCTTTCCTCCATCTCACAATAACACCATGTTCCTTCACTGACGTCATCGGTCTTCCACAGCTGTGTGTCAGATAAACGGAGGGAGTGACAGAGAATAAGATAGAGAAAGACTGAGGAAGAGAGAGGAGACAGGTGGAATAGAGAGAATGTGAGAGAAAGAGAGAGGGTTGTGGCAGTGAGAGAGAGAAAGAACGAGATAAATAAATAAAGACTATGCCAGAGAGACAGAGAGAGATGGAGATAAATAAATAAAGACTATGCCAGAGAGACAGAGAGAGATAAATAAATAAAGACTATGCCAGAGAGACAGAGAGAGATAAATAAATAAAGACTATGCCAGAGAGACAGAGAGAGATGGAGATAAATAAATAAAGACTATGCCAGAGAGACAGAGAGAGATAAATAAATAAAGACTATGCCAGAGAGACAGAGAGAGATAAATAAATAAAGACTATGCCAGAGAGACAGAGAGAGATAAATAAATAAAGACTATGCCAGAGAGACAGAGAGAGATAAATAAATAAAGACTATGCCAGAGAGACAGAGAGAGATAAATAAATAAAGACTATGCCAGAGACACTGATGACAGACTGATAATCAGACAGACAAACACACTGATGATCAGACAGACGGACAGACGGACTGACGGACTGATGGACTGACGATCAGACAGACTGACTGACTGACTGACGATCAGACAGACTGACTGACTGACTGACGATCAGACAGACTGACTGACTGACTGACGATCAGACAGACTGACTGACTGACTGACGATCAGACTGACTGACAATCAGACAGACTGACTGACTGACGATCAGACAGACTGACTGACTGACGATCAGACAGACTGACTGACTGACGATCAGACAGACCGATAAACTGATGATCAGACAGACAGACAGGGATAGTTCTGTGCCTCCCTCCATGGTCCCCAGACCTCTCCAGGCATCCCAGGCCTGGATAATTAGTCCTCATTAACATGTGACTGGGTCTCACAGCGTGACCATATGCTAATTGACTTGGCAATTAAGTCCAATGTTTTATGATTAGAGAGAGTCAGAGAGCATGACTGGGTTACATGATAATGATCAGAGAGAGAGTCAGAGAGCATGTCTGGGTTACATGATAATGATCAGAGAGTCAGAGAGCATGACTGGGTTACATGATAATGATCAGAGAGAGAGTCAGAGAGCATGTCTGGGTTACATTATAATGACCAGAGAGAGAGTCAGAGAGCATGTCTGGGTTACATGATAATGATCAGAGAGAGAGTCAGAGAGCATGTCTGGGTTACATGATAATGATCAGAGAGAGCGTCAGAGAGCATGTCTGGGTTACATGATCATGATCACAGAGAGAGTCAGAGAGCATGACCGGGTTACATGATAATGTTCAGAGAGAGAGTCAGAGAGCATGACCGGGTTACATGATAATGTTCAGAGAGAGAGTCAGAGAGCATGTCTGGGTTACATGATAATGATCAGAGAGAGAGTCAGAGAGCATGTCTGGGCTACATGATAATGATCAGAGAGAGAGTCAGAGAGCATGTCTGGGTTACATGATGACAATCAGAGAGAGAGTCAGAGAGCATGTCTGGGTTACATGATAATGATCAGAGAGAGTCAGAGAGCATGTCTGGGTTACATGATAATGATCAGAGAGAAAAAGTGTCATAGAGCATGTCTGGGTTACATGATGACAATCAGAGAGAGAGAGAGTCAGAGAGCATGTCTGGGTTTCACGATAATGATCAGAGAGAGAGTCAGAGAGCATGTCTGGGTTACGTGATAATGATCAGAGAGAGAGTCAGAGAGCATGTCTGGGTTACATGATAATGATCAGAGAGAGAGTCAGAGAGCATGTCTGGGTTACATTATAATGATCAGAAGAATAATTAGTGGGGTGGGTTGTGCTGGGGAGTGGAATGGAGAGGAGAGGAACAGAGGAGAGCAGGATGTGCGGAGGAAGCTGTAGCGTGGAAGGGATTGTTGTGTGATCGTTGTGTGATGAGTCAAGCTGTTGCCTCTGAGCACAGACACACGTGCACACAAGAGGAACCTCAAGCGTTGACGAAGATATGACATGCTCATACGTTCTCTCTCTCTTTCTCTGTCTCACACACAGCTCTACCAGATATACACATGGTTGGCATAAGGTACATATGGTTGAGAGAGAAGAAGGCCAGAGGGTAAAACATCAGGTGTTCGAGGTTTGAATGATGACTAACTCACTCTGTGTGACACCAAAGACAGGACCTCAGAATAATATTGCATATTTGTATGTAGTCTACTTCTCCTTTGCAGGCCATGTCCAGCATACACTCTTAGAAAAACAGAGCCCCTCCCTCCACCACACTCAGGGCCCCTCCCTCCCCCACACCCACAGAGTCCCTCCCTCCCCCACACACAGAGCCCCTCCCTCCCCCACACACAGAGCCCCTCCCTCCCCCACACACAGAGTCCCTCCCTCTCCCACACACAGAGCCCCTCCCTCTCCCACACACAGAGCCCCTCCCTCCCCCACACACAGAGTCCCTCCCTCTCCCACACACAGAGCCCCTCCCTCCCCCACACACAGAGTCCCTCCCTCTCCCACACACAGAGCCCCTCCCTCTCCCACACACAGAGCCCCTCCCACACACAGAGTCCCTCCCTCTCCCACACACAGAGTCCCTCCCTCTCCCACACACAGAGCCCCTCCCACACACAGAGTCCCTCCCTCTCCCACACACAGAGTCCCTCCCTCTCCCACACACAGAGCCCCTCCCTCCCCCACACACAGAGTCCCTCCCTCTCCCACACACAGAGCCCCTCCCTCTCCCACACACAGAGCCCCTCCCTCCCCCTCACACAGAGCCCCTCCCTCCCCCACACACAGAGTCCCTCCCTCCCCCACACACAGAGCCCCTCCCTCCCCCCACACACAGAGCCCCTCCCTCCCCCACACACAGAGTCCCTCCCTCTCCCACACACAGAGCCCCTCCCTCTCCCACACACAGAGCCCCTCCCTCTCCCACACACAGAGCCCCTCCCTCTCCCACACACAGAGCCCCTCCCTCCCCCACACACAGAGCCCCTCCCTCTCCCACACACAGAGCCCCTCCCTCCCCCACACACAGAGCCCCTCCCTCCCCCACACATAGAGTCCCTCCCTCTCCCACACACAGAGCCCCTCCCTCCCCCACACACAGAGCCCCTCCCTCTCCCACACACAGAGTCCCTGCCACTCACAACTACAAAGATGAGAGATCACTTCTTCCTATGACAAGCGGTTTCAACCAGCTATTTACATTTCAGGTCTGGTCCAACAGAATGAGACATTGAGACATTATTTTACTGGAATAGAGGAGTTAACCTTTCTAACCCTTTTTATGTCTCAACTCCTCAGATTGTGCGCAGAGCAGACACTACCAAAACAGGAGTATCAATTTGAAGTTTAGTTTAATTTATTTGCACAAAGAAAACAAGTGATAGACAACAATACAGATTTTAAAATATATTTCAAAAATAGGGTTTGTAGGTGTGTTTGGAAGCCCAAGGGCTCATATGAAAACCACAGCAGAAAATAGTATATACAACACATAGGTCCACAGATACACCAGCTTTGATATAACAGATAACAAAGCCGAATAATATACAATGCAATGAACATTGATTGTGGAAAATTCATGCTCAGTTTGTCACGCGTGGTGCCACATACCGCTTAGCTGCATTTTAGCCAAAGACTGTTATACTAGCTGTCTATTCTGTGTTTTATAAATGTGCAATAAGCATCAAACATAATTATATAAGGAATTGGCAAATCGCTCTCATTCTGAGAAATAAGGTAGGCCACTTGATTTCAACATTTAAATGAAGTGGACAGGCTAACATGCTGCTCAAACAGTTGGAGATGGACAGAAGGGTGTGTTCATATCAATTCAACTGTTCTACCTTGTTAGCTAGCAAATAGATCCACGTTGGCTAAAGTTGAAATATAAAGATTAGCTGGCTACTCACTAACACGTGGGCTTGTGCATGAGAGATTGTTGCAGAGACCTGTGTTAATGTTCTAGAACGCTGCTGGAAGAAGTTCCCTACAAGCATCACGCTACACTCGCATTAACATCTGCTAACCATGTGTATGTGACCAATACAATCTGATTAGAAGTTGTTCATTATTAGTGAAGGGGCATTCTGCGTGGTTCTGGTTCTGGTTACATTTGTAACAAAAAGGGCACTTTCATAGACAGACTTGAAAGTCAAATCAGTGATTATTGCAAAAAAGCAAGTTAAACTAAAAGCAGGTTCAATAATTCAATTATTAGTGTGTCTTATGGTTGTGGAGGCTTATATTTAGTATACGTATAACTTCACAGTACCTGAATTCATTAGATTATTGCAGACTGTTTGAAATGCAGTGTGTTTGACCTTTAATTGTACAACAAAGCAAATTTATATATAGTTTTTTTTATATATATATATATGATTTTTAAAAATGAAATATATTGTGAATTGCCCATAAGTTAAAATAAATCAATAAATAGAGATGTGATTTTTAGGCCATATCGCCCAGCCCTACATACAATCATCAACATGACTACACCACAGCACCAGAGTGTAGGTACGTGTAGGTAGACCAAATAAGTCTCTTGTCTGACACCATTCCCTCACTGCCAATGACACAACAATGGTCAAGGCAAAGAAGGGCATGTCCTGTACATGTATGCTGGAAGAGATCCTCTCCCATGTTCCAGAGCAAAGTTACATTGATTCAGTTGTTATGACCTAGTAATACATGCAACATCATTGATGTATGAGCGGTCAGCAGTGGTCACTTACCCAGTATAGTAGAATCGTAGCCCTGGTCAGGTCAGGGTGCTCACTAGAGGCCAAAAATAATCTGGTCCTAAGTGTTGCTGGCCTTGCCTTTAACTCTTTCACTGACCAAGTCCCTGTTTTAGGCAGATACCTATTTAGGGAATGTTATTTTTACAGGCTCAGTAAACCCCCCCCCCCCCCCCCCCCCCCCAAACAATACTGACCACATGGGAGGGTCCGGAGGGGTTTCCAGAAAGGATTGTTAGTGGGGGGACCCGGGCCCACCCATTGTTAGGTTGGCGGGGGTGATCTCAGTTCCTAAATAAAGAATATAATCTCACCTTGAATGTTTCCAAAAAGGGAGGGTGTTTGAGGATGAGAGAACATCAGTGTTTCCCCTAAGATTTTGTTCAGCAGCTGAGGTTTCTCAGATGATCTGATGTTTTTACTCTGGTGGGGGGGTTTTCAGTGGCTGCAAGATTTGCAGCGTATAGGGGAAACATAGAACATCCATGAATATGATTGGAAATGTGCATTTACATGAAATCCCCAAATGGTGTCAACCACCATGGAGACCATGCTGCTCATATTATGCACTGTGAGCTATGACATCAATGGCAGAGCACAGCAGAGGCATCATTCATGTACAATCACTGGGTTGACATGTGATTCTGATGTAAACAGTATTGCCGTTTACCCTCACTCAAGCTTAGATGTTGTTATTGATGTTATGCTTGGCCAAGTGGCAGGTGGTCCTTTTCATCAATTACCCTTGAGGTCAAGGCCACTCACTAAGGCATGGCCCTGAGCATCCCATTGGTTCCTGCATGAAATGTGGGTGAAGGAAACTGTCTACCGGTGTACAGCTAGCTACCATTGTCGCCCCCACCCCTTCTTCTGTTGGGTTTATTGGCGGTTGACATCCAACGTTAATGCGCATTACTGCCACCTACTGTACTGGAATCTCCTAGTTTAAAAATGGACCAATATAAGTATAATGAGGGGTTCCTGCAGAAGCAGGAATGCCCACATGCAGGAACGCCCCGAATTGCGGCAGCAATTTCACTCTTCTCAATGATAGAGCTTTCCCAACAACGTGCCCAAAGACAAATACCAGACCACCTGGCAAGGTTACACATTAGAACCCCGCATCTGGTGCAGCCACATGACCACCACTCACACAGGACTGTGAAGGGGGCAACTTCCACCCCTGTGAATGACGAACCCTACAATAGCCAGGGTCCAGTTTAACCTCTAACAATAGTCTCGTGCTAAAACGACCAATTGGCCATATTGACAATGATTATATCACGTTCACAGAAAACCATGCAAGTATACGAATCGAATCTCTCTCTTGAATCACTCCCCTCACTCTCTCGTTTATATCGATCGATATTCGAGGGTAAATCGAGGGAACGTACCTTGTGCGACGTAAACAAATCCGATGGAAACGATTGCAGAATGCACGTGTTACTTGTATAGCGGGGATGTATTGGAAAAAGTCACATTTTAGAGTTGAAGCCCTCCTGCTTCGTTTGCGTTTACACTTTCCACCCACATTCCCACGGCTGTGGATCAGCTCTGCGCCCCCGACCGAATTATTCAACTCTCTCCTGGGTTAGGTAGGTGATAAAACTGTGTTCAAACCTCTCCCGGGTTAGGAACCAGACAGAGAACACTCTGTATTCAACCGTATCTTTTCTCTTCTGGAAACTGTCCCGATTTGATACGCCAGAAGGGAGACGCACTCAGAATGGCAGAATTGGGTTACAGTTGTCGTTTCTCCTAAATCCTTTGTTCAATGGTGCGTTTCCCCAACGAACCCCCTTTTGTGATGAATAAATTAGGAATAATCTAAATAAATAAAAGACACGAATGCAACTTTAATATCCCCGCTGTTCACAAAATATCGTGCGTTAAATCCAGACGGATTCCCTGTCACTGCTGCGCACCTTTACACTGTTCACTGCCCGGGTCGAGGCTCAGCTCCCCCTGCTGCACATCTCGTGACTGACTGCATCAACGTGTATGACAGTTTGGAGCTCTGCAAAACATGCGTCATTTTAATCCCTCTTTGAACAGCCAGCGAACATGACAGCAACGGGAGAAACCACAATCTACTCACTTCACTGCACTCCGTCCTCCCTCTCTCTCTATCTCTCTCACTCTCTCCAGTCCGCTTCTGCTCTGTAGGCAGTCCTATATTCTCCCCTCCAACAAATTGGTGTGCTGACCGCGGGTTTTCCCGTCAATTCCTCTTTAGCACCACGTCCATACACCTTTCACCCAAATCTGTCTATTGGCCGGCGATTCAGTACACTCTATTTCGGATTCAAATTGAAATGATAATCCGTGGTTCATTTACGGTTCTTGGCATCAAGTTCTTCCCTTCCACATTCGGTCTGTGGTTGGTTCGGAGATATGAGTATAACGGTGTTGTGATGTGGGTTTCTCCTTCTGCTTGAACACGCGCGTCCTCAGCCCTTCGATTCGATCTATTCAGGGAGGCGTGAAGTGAGTGACACATAACCCGCCCCGTGCCAGACCTGCGCAGCCTACTATGAGCGCAATCAACCCACTAGGATTGGGGGGTGATCTGTTGTTGTTACCCCTCTACACCGTCTGAAATTGTATCCAACTGCTTCTGCTCGGGATATTGCCTCTTCACCGATATCCCGCGTAACCAGCGGGTTAGTCAGATACCGCTGCTCTGCTTCGGAGGACAATTTGAGTAACAGTCACATTGATTTCTCTCCAGAGAGTCGCGCCTTCGTAATCCTCGTAATCACAGTCTATCTGTCAATATCCCCGTGCCATTGCCACACAGACAGAAGATAATAGAGAAACGCTGCATTCGTTAAAGCATGGAGCCCTTGTTGTCTGCTCTAATGTTCCAATGGGATTGTATTTCATCTGAGATTTGGAGTATTAGTACAGGAAACTCTTTGGCCGTCCTGACCTGTCCCCAGGCCCAATCCTTTAGCCTGACCTGTCCCCAGGCCCAATCCTTTAGCCTGACCTGTCCCCAGGCCCAATCCTTTAGCCTGACCTGTCCCCAGGCCCAATCCTTTAGCCTGACCTGTCCCCAGGCCCAATCCTTTAGCCTGACCTGTCCCCAGGCCCAATCCTTTAGCCTGACCTGTCCCCAGGCCCAATCCTTTAGCCTGACCTGTCCCCAGGCCCAATCCTTTAGCCTGACCTGTCCCCAGGCCCAATCCTTTAGCATGACCTGTCCCCAGGCCCAATCCTTTAGCCTGACCTGTCCCCAGGCCCAATCCTTTAGCCTGACCTGTCCCCAGGCCCAATCCTTTAGCATGACCTGTCCCCAGGCCCAATCCTTTAGCATGACCTGTCCCCAGGCCCAATCCTTTAGCCTGACCTGTCCCCAGGCCCAATCCTTTAGCATGACCTGTCCCCAGGCCCAATCCTTTAGCATGACCTGTCCCCAGGCCCAATCCTTTAGCCTGACCTGTCCCCAGGCCCAATCCTTTAGCATGACCTGTCCCCAGGCCCAATCCTTTAGCATGACCTGTCCCCAGGCCCAATCCTTTAGCCTGACCTGTCCCCAGGCCCAATCCTTTAGCCTGACCTGTCCCCAGGCCCAATCCTTTAGCCTGACCTGTCCCCAGGCCCAATCCTTTAGCCTGACCTGTCCCCAGGCCCAATCCTTTAGCCTGACCTGTCCCCAGGCCCAATCCTTTAGCATGACCTGTCCCCAGGCCCAATCCTTTAGCCTGACCTGTCCCCAGGCCCAATCCTTTAGCCTGACCTGTCCCCAGGCCCAATCCTTTAGCATGACCTGTCCCCAGGCCCAATCCTTTAGCATGACCTGTCCCCAGGCCCAATCCTTTAGCATGACCTGTCCCCAGGCCCAATCCTTTAGCATGACCTGTCCCCAGGCCCAATCCTTTAGCATGACCTGTCCCCAGGCCCAATCCTTTAGCATGACCTGTCCCCAGGCCCAATCCTTTAGCATGACCATAGAGGTGATGGAGGTAATGACAACACAGACACAGATCTGACACACTGACATACACACACTTAGACACCTAAATGCAGACACACTCGCACACACACAGGTTTAAAGTACATGCACACACATGCACACACACACACCATTAACATGTGCATTGCATGTTAAACAAATGCTCAGAGCTGTAACTCACTTGAGCTCTATATGCAAACTCATATAGGCTGGCTGATTCTCTCTCGCTGACTGATGTGACAATAGAGTGACCTCATTGTGTAAATGAGGCAGCCATGTGCATCACACACACACACACACACACACACACACACACACACACACACACACACACACACACACACACACACACACACACACACACACACACACACACACACACACACACACACACACACACACACACACACACACACTAGTATGCACCTTGAGGCAATCATATGGAGCTGTGGCTGAAGACAGGGGCCTAACCTGACAGGTGCAGTCTAGGAGAGTGACAGGAGGGAGGGAAGGGGGGGGGGGGATAGGGGTGAGAGGTGAACGTTTCACCCCAGTGAGAGGGGCTCACTGCAGCCTGAGGTGAAAAGGAGTACTCTCAGATTACAGATGTTACCCTCAGTTAAATGTCACTCATATTCATTACCATAATCTGGGGTGTATTCATTAGGCACCAAACAGAAGAAAATGGACTGAAACAGAGAGGGACTATCTGGACTTGTCCAATAAGATACGTTCCTTTTGATTTTCTGTTGCAAAACATTTTAAAACGTAAGGCACTTAACCCTAATGTGCTCCAGGGGCGCCTTACTCCTACACTGTGGCTGACCCTGAAAAACAACACGTCACTGCACCAATCCGATGTATGTGACAATAATTCAAAAATATATATAATAATAATATAAAATAAATAAATATGACCCCCTTTGTTATAGCGTTTCCTTCCAGTCAAATTACTTTAAAAATATCAAATATGATATACACTGAGTGTACAAAACATTAAGAACGCCTGCTCTTTTCATGACAGACTGACCAGGTGAATCCAGGTGAAAGATATGGTCCTTTATTGATGTCACTTGTTAAATCCACTTCAATCAGTGTAGATGAAGGGGAGGAGACAGGTTAAAGAAGGATTGTTAAGCCTTGAGACAATTGAGACATGGATTGTGTATGTGTGCCATTCAGAGGGTGAATGGGCAAGACAAAAGATTGAAGTGCCTTTGAATGGGGTATAGTAGTAGGAGCCAAGCGCACCGGTTTGAGTGTGTCAAGAACTGCATACTGCTGGGTTTTTCATGCTCAACCGTTTCCTGTGTATATCAAGAATGGTCCACCACCCAATGGATATCCAGCCAACTTGACACAACTGTGGGAAGCATTGGAGTCAATATGGGCCAGCATCCCTGTGGAACGCTGTTGACACCTTGTAGAGTCCAATCCCGACAAATTGAGGCTGTTCTGAGGGCAAAAGGGGGTGCAACTCAATATTAGGAAGGTGTTCCTAATGCTTTGTACACTCAGTGTATTATTTCATCACTTCAACATTGCAAATGAGTATGTCTATAAGTCATATAGATACAGATATTGCTCAGTGTAAGAAGATGTTGTGTAATACTGTAAAATTCTATGTGGTTCTAGGAAGTGCATGTTGCAGCAGCGTCTCGCAGGCTAGGTGTCCATATGGCTCCCTACATTAGGTGATTAAAGGTGTTAGAGTCAACAAGCTCTCACAGTCTCTCGTCAGAATTAGACATTCATCCATTACCACTTTAAGAATCATTATTTTTTAGGCTTTGCCAATGCATTGATATTCAAATTATTATTACATTCTAAAATATGTGAGAATAATGTGGACATTGCCTGACTAAATAGATTAGACACAGGCAATTTATAAATTGTCTGTCTTGGCTGATGAGACAGTGGATTGCGCAGTGAGATGGAACAACGTCATAGCTTTAGCCAGTGGTAAATTGTGGATTATAAAACGGGTTACCCATTACCTTCAAAGAATGAACTCCGCGCTGTGGCTGGGGCTCAGCTCTGCCTTGTCCCGCTGCATCGGCCATTATTTGAGCCACACATTTTTAACACAAAAAAATATACATCAAAATATTTTTTGGGGGTGGGGGGGCTTGCCTGTTTTGCATGTTTTTGTTGTCTGTTTATATGCCTCCTTTATTTATCCTACGGTTCTGACTTACGTGTACAGGGAGAACACTGTAAGAATGTCCCATGCTCTGAATTCTGTCGCTGTACATGATGGCGCTGGAGGAGATGGCTGCTGTTTTACGTTCTCCTAACCAATTGCGATATTGTGTGAGTTTTTTTCGCTTTGTTTGTAACTTATTTTGTACATAATGTTTCTGCGACTGTCTCTTATGACCAAAAAGAGCTTCTAGATATCAGGACAGGGATTACTCACCTCTTACCGGATGAATAATTTTTCTTTAAAGAGTCGGACATGAAGGATTTACTTCAGACATCCGACAAGGCCCAAATCCCTGTGATTCGCATGAGAAAGAGACAGAGATATCGGGGACGTAGGGTGGAGACGCTTGTAAGGTTCTGACAGCAAGTGGATAATCTGCCTCTACCATCAGTCCTATTAGCCAATGTACAGTCATCGGATAACAAAATAGACAAACTACGATCACGAATATCCTACCAACGGGACATTGAAAACTGTACTATCTTATATTTCACTGAGTCGTGGCTGAATGACGACATGAATAACATACAGCTGGCGGGTTTTATGCTGCATCGGCAAGATAGAACAGCCGCCTCCGGTAAGACAATGGGTGGCGGTTTGCAAACAACATATTTGTAAACAACAGCTGGTGCACAAAATCTAATAGTAAGGAATTCTCAAGGTTTTGCTCACCTGAGGTAGAGTATCTCATGATAAACTGTAGACCACACTATTAACCAAGAGAGTTTTCATCTATATTCTTTGTACCATCACAAACCGATGCTGGCACTAAGACCGCACTCAATGAGCTGTATACGGCCATAAGCAAACAGGAAAACACTCATCCAGAGGCGGCGCTCCTAGTGGCCGGGGACTTTAATGCAGGGAAACTTAAATCCGTTTTACCTAATTTCTATCAGCATGTTAAATGTGCAACCAGAGGGAAAAAACTCTAGACCACCTTTACTCTACACACAGAGACATGTACAAAGCTCTCCCTCACCCTCCATTTGGCAAATCTGACCATAGTTCCATCCTACTGATTCCTGCTTACCAGCAAAAACTAAAGCAGGAAGCACCAGTGACTCGGTAAATAAAGAAGTGGTCAGATGACACAGATGCTAAGCTACAGGACTGTTTTGCTAGCACAGCCTGGAACATGTTCTGGGATTCTTCCGATGGCATTGATGAGTACACCACATCAGTCACTGGCTTTATCAATACAGTGCCTTGCGAAAGTATTCGGCCCCCTTGAACTTTGCGACCTTTTGCCACATTTCAGGCTTCAAACATAAAGATATAAAACTGTATTTTTTTGTGAAGAATCAACAACAAGTGGGACACAATCATGAAGTGGAACGACATTTATTGGATATTTCAAACTTTTTTAACAAATCAAAAACTGAAAAATTGGGCGTGCAAAATTATTCAGCCCCCTTAAGACTTTGTAGCGCCACCTTTTGCTGCGATTACAGCTGTAAGTCGCTTGGGGTATGTCTCTATCAGTTTTGCACATCGAGAGACTGAAATTTTTTGCCATTCCTCCTTGCAAAACAGCTCGAGCTCAGTGAGGTTGGATGGAGAGCATTTGTGAACAGCAGTTTTCAGTTCTTTCCACAGATTCTCGATTGGATTCAGGTCTGGACTGGACTTTGACTTGGCCATTCTAACACCTGGATATGTTTATTTTTGAACCATTCCATTGTAGATTTTGCTTTATGTTTTGGATCATTGTCTTGTTGGAAGACAAATCTCCGTCCCAGTCTCAGGTCTTTTGCAGACTCCATCAGGTTTTCTTCCAGAATGGTCCTATATTTGGCTCCATCCATCTTCCCATCAATTTGAACCATCTTCCCTGTCCCTGCTGAAGAAAAGCAGGCCCAAACCATGATGCTGCCACCACCATGTTTGACAGTGGGGATGGTATGTTCAGGGTGATGAGCTGTGTTGCTTTTACGCCAAACATAACGTTTTGCATTGTTGCCAAAAAGTTCAATTTTGGTTTCATCTGACCAGAGCACCTTCTTCCACATGTTTGGTATGTCTCCCAGGTGGCTTGTGGCAAACTTTAAACAACACTTTTTATGGATATCTTTAAGAAATGGCTTTCTTCTTGCCACTCTTCCATAAAGGCCAGATTTGTGCAATATACGACTGATTGTTGTCCTATGGACAGAGTCTCCCACCTCAGCTGTAGATCTCTGCAGTTCATCCAGAGTGATCATGGGCCTCTTGGCTGCATCTCTGATCAGTCTTCTCCTTGTATGAGCTGAAAGTTTAGAGGGACAGCCAGGTCTTGGTAGATTTGCAGTGGTCTGATACTCCTTCCATTTCAATATTATCGCTTCCACAGTGCTCCTTGGGATGTTTAAAGCTTGGGAAATCTTGTTGTATCCAAATCCGTCTTTAAACTTCTTCACAACAGTATCTCGGACCTGCCTGGTGTGTTCCTTGTTCTTCATGATGCTCTCTGCGCTTTTAACGGACCTCTGAGACTATCACAGTGCAGGTGCATTTATACGGAGACTTGATTACACACAGGTGGATTGTATTTATCATCATTAGTCATTTAGGTCAACATTGGATCATTCAGAGATCCTCACTGAACTTCTGGAGAGAGTTTGCTGCACTGAAAGTAAAGGGGCTGAATAATTTTGCACGCCCAATTTTTCAGTTTTTGATTTGTTAAAAAAGTTTGAAATATCCAATAAATGTCGTTCCACTTCATGATTGTGTCCCACTTGTTGTTGATTCTTCACAAAAAAATACAGTTTTATATATTTATGTTTGAAGCCTGAAATGTGGCAAAAGGTCGCAAAGTTCAAGGGGGCCGAATACTTTCGCAAGGCACTGTAAGTACATCAATGAAATCATCCCCAAAGTGACTGTACGTACATACCCCAAACATAAGCTATGGATTACAGGCAACATCCACACTGAGCTAAAGGGTAGAACTGCCGCTATCAAGGAGCGGGACTCTAACACGGAAGCTTATAAGAAATCTCGCTATACCGTCCGACAAACCATCAAACAGGCAAAGCGTCAATACAGGACTAAGATTGAATCAAACTCCACCAGCTCCGACGCTCATCAGATGTGGCAGAACTTGCAAACTATTACAGACTACAAAGGGAAGCACAGCCGCGTGCTGCCCAGTGACACGAGCCTACCAGACGAGCTAAATTACTTCTATGCTCGCTTCGAGGCATGCAACACTGAAGAACGCATTAGAGCATCAGCTGTTCCGGACAACTGTGTGATCACGCTCTCTGTAGCTGATATGAGTAACATTCACAAGGCCACAGGACCAGACGGATTACCAGGACGTGTACTCTGAGCATGCGCTGAGCAAATGGCAAGTGTCTTCACTGACATTTTCAACCTGTCCCTGATTGAGTCTGTAATACCAACATGTTTCAAGCAGACCACCACAGTTCCTGTGCCCAAGAACACTAAGGTAACCTGCCTAAATGACTACCGACCCGTAGCACTCACGTCTGTAGCCATGAAGCGATTTGAAAGGCTGGTCATGGATCACAACAACATTATTATCCCAGAAACCCTAGACCCACTCCAATCTGCATACCGCTCCAACAGATCCACAGATGACGCAATCTCTATTGCACTCCACACTGCCCTTTCCCACCTGGACAAAAGGAGCACCTGTGTAAGAATGTTATTCATTGACTACAGTTCAGCGTTCAACACTATAGTGCCCTCAAAGCTCATCACTAAGCTAAGGACCCCAGGACTAAAAGCCTCTCTCTGCAACTTGATCCTGGACTTCCTGACGGGCCGCCCCCAGGTGGTAAGGGTAGGTAACAACACATCTGCTACGCTGATCCTCAACATGGGGGCCCTTCAGGGGTGCGTACTCAGTCCCCTCCTGTACCCCCTGTTCACTCATGACTGCATGGCCAGGCACGACTTCAACAACACCATCATTAAGTTTGCCGACGACACAAAAGTGGTAGGCCTGATTACCGACAATGACGAGACAGCCTATAGGGAGGAGGTCAGAGACCTGGCCGTGTGGTGCAAGGATAACAACCACTCCCTCAACGTGATCAAGACAAAGGAGAGGATTGTGGACTACAGGAAAAGGAGGGCCGAGCACGCCCCCCATTCTTATCGATGGAGCTGAAGTGGAGCAGATTGAGAGCTTCAAGTTTGTTGGTGTCCACATCACCAACAAACTATCATGGACCAAACACACCAAGACAGTCATGAAGCGGTCACAACAAAGACCATTCAGGAGGTCTCTAATGCACAGATACAGGTTCAGACCATTCAGTGTTTTTGGTGTGTGTTCATTGTCATAGTGACAACTGCAAATAATATTTCAATGTATGTAGGTCTAATAGAAAATAATATAGTAACTTGTATTTAAATGTGTCAATTCAACAACACCGTTTAACCTGCACAGCTTTTTGCAGCAAGTGATTTCCATTTTTCCAATTGACTGTCGTGTTCAACTATTTGCATTGCTTCAATGCAACAATGTTATCATATCTGGCCAAAAGTGATGCACCAATGCACTTTCCCGAAATGAATTTTCTATGCTGTAGGTTGTATCAATAGTTTCTGCACTTTGCCTCCATGTTTTAAAATAATTTGAAAATTAAGTGAATATGGTCTGATACACCACGGTTTTCAGCCAACCAGCAATCAGGGCTCGAACCACCCTGTTTATAAGGTCTGATACACCACGGTTTTCAGCCAACCAGCAATCAGGGCTCGAACCACCCTGTTTATAAGGTCTGATACACCACGGTTTTCAGCCAACCAGCAATCAGGGCTCGAACCACCCTGTTTATAAGGTCTGATACACCACGGGTTTCAGCCAATCAGCATTCAGGGCTCAAACCACCCTGTTTATAAGGTCTGATACACCACGGGTTTCAGCCAATCAGCATTCAGGGCTCAAACCACCCTGTTTATAAGGTCTGATACACCACGGTTTTCAGCCAACCAGCAATCAGGGCTCGAACCACCCTGTTTATAAGGTCTGATACACCACGGGTTTCAGCCAATCAGCATTCAGGGCTCAAACCACCCTGTTTATAATAATAGATCTGTGATACCTGTAATCACAACATGACAGTCCCTTTACTAAAGGAAGACACCAGTATATCAGTCACACATTGAAATAACATGACAGTCCCTTTACTAAAGGAAGTGTCACGGTCGATGAAAGGAGCGGACCAAGGTGCAGCGTGTTGAGCGTACATGTTCTTTAATTAACAAAAGACGCAGAACAAAACAATACACACTACAAAACAAAACCGTGAAGCTTAAGGCTAAATTCCATAAAGAAAGTCAACTTCCCACAAACACAGGTGGGAAAAAGGGTACCTAAGTATGGTTCCCAATCAGAGACAACGACAGACAGCTGTCCCTGATTGAGAATCATACCCGGCCAAAACATGGAGACAGAAAATCATAGAAACACAAAACATAGAAATGCCCACCCTAACTCACGCCCTGACCAAACCAAAATAGAGACATAAAAAGGATCTCCAAGGTCAGGGCGTGACAGGAAGAAACCAGTAAATTGTACTGTACAGTACATTTATTTCTTAAAGTTGATTATTCTTCCCTAACACAACGCAGACTGTATTGCAATTTAAAGATAAGCACTTGTGAGCAGCATATGCTGCCATTTAGCAGTCATTTTTATCCTAAGCGACTTACAGTCATGCATGCGTACATTTTGGGTTTGGGTGGCCCCGGGAATTGAACCAACAATCCTGGCATTGCAGTGCCATGCTCTACTAACCAAGCCCTACCTTGTGCAGGCGTTCTTTCTTTATTCATAATATCTGTTATACATAGTCCTCTCAAAGACACTTTGGTACCTCTCATTTTAATATCTCTCTCTCTCTCTCTCTCTCTCGCTCTCTCGCTCGCTTGCTCGCTCTCGTGTGAACTCTGGCTCCTCTAAGCTCATTTCCTCTGACACCTCCACCTGGCAGTCAGGGCTCTCCCCGTCACCCTGCTGTGCCCCAGGCTGGCACTGCCATCCATTCCCATGCCACTCTCCAACCCCTCCCCTTGGAGGACTCCTCACCACTCCAAGGCATGGCCGGGCTTCCTCTCCCCAGGATGCTGGCTCTATCGCTGTGATACACTGAGACAGTTCCCTCAGTCCTGTGTAACACTGAGACGGTTCCCTCAGTCCTGTGTAACACTGAGACAGTTCCCCCCAGTTCTGTGTTACACGGAGACGGTTCCCTCAGTCCTGTGTAACACTGAGACAGTTCCCTCAGTCCTGTGTTACACTGAGACAGTTCCCTCAGTCCTGTGTTACACTGAGACAGTTCCCTCAGTCCTGTGTTACACTGAGACAGCTCCCTCAGTCCTGTGTTACACTGAGACAGTTCCCTCAGTCCTGTGTAACACTGAGACTGTTTCCACAGTCCTGTGAAACACTGAGACAGTTCTTCCAGTCCTGTGTAACACTGAGACAGTTCCCTCAGTCCTGTGTTACACTGAGACAGTTCCCTCAGTCCTGTGTTACACTGAGACAGTTCCCTCAGTCCTGTGTAACACTGAGACAGTTCCCACAGTCCTGTGAAACACTGAGACAGTTCCCTCAGTCCTGTGTAACACTGAGACAGTTCCCCCACAGTCCTGTGTAACACTGAGACAGTTCCCTCATTCCTGTGAAACACTGAGACAGTTCCCCCACAGTCCTGTGTAACACTGAGACAGTTCCCTCAGTCCTGTGAAACACTGAGACAGTTCCCCCACAGTCCTGTGTAACACTGAGACAGTTCCCTCAGTCCTGTGTAACACTGAGACAGTTCCCCCACAGTCCTGTGTAACACTGAGACAGTTCCCTCAGTCCTGTGAAACACTGAGACAGTCCCCTCAGTTCTGTGTTACACTGAGACTGTTTCCACAGTCCTGTGAAACACTGAGACAGTTCCCTCAGTCCTGTGAAACACTGAGACAGTTCCCTCCAGTCCTGTGAAACACTGAGACAGTCCCCTCAGTTCTGTGTTACACTGAGACTGTTTCCAGAGTCCTGTGAAACACTGAGACTGTTTCCACAGTCCTGTGAAACACTGAGACAGTTCCCTCATTCCTGTGAAACACTGAGACAGTCCCCTCAGTTCTGTGTTACACTGAGACTGTTTCCAGAGTCCTGTGAAACACTGAGACTGTTTCCACAGTCCTGTGAAACACTGAGACAGTTCCCTCAGTCCTGTGAAACACTGAGACTGTTTCCACAGTTCTGTGTTACACTGAGACTGTTTCCAGAGTCCTGTGAAACACTGAGACAGTTTCCACAGTCCTGTGAAACACTGAGACAGTTCCCTCATTCCTGTGAAACACTGAGACAGTCCCCTCAGTTCTGTGTTACACTGAGACTGTTTCCAGAGTCCTGTGAAACACTGAGACTGTTTCCACAGTCCTGTGAAACACTGAGACAGTTCCCTCAGTCCTGTGAAACACTGAGACTGTTTCCACAGTTCTGTGTTACACTGAGACTGTTTCCAGAGTCCTGTGAAACACTGAGACAGTTCCCTCAGTCCTGTGAAACACTGAGACTGTTTCCACAGTCATGTGAAACACTGAGACAGTTCCCTCCAGTCCTGTGAAACATTGAGACAGTCCCCTCAGTTCTGTGTTACACTGAGACTGTTTCCAGAGTCCTGTGAAACACTGAGACTGTTTCCACAGTCCTGTGAAACACTGAGACAGTTCCCTCAGTCCTGTGAAACACTGAGACTGTTTCCACAGTCCTGTGAAACACTGAGTCAGTTCCCTCCAGTCCTGTGAAACACTGAGACAGTCCCCTCAGTTCTGTGTTACACTGAGACTGTTTCCAGAGTCCTGTGAAACACTGAGACTGTTTCCACAGTCCTGTGAAACACTGAGACAGTTCCCTCAGTCCTGTGAAACACTGAGACTGTTTCCACAGTCCTGTGAAACACTGAGACAGTTCCCTCCAGTCCTGTGAAACACTGAGACAGTCCCCTCAGTTCTGTGTTACACTGAGACAGTCCCCTCAGTTCTGTGTTACACTGAGACTGTTTCCAGAGTCCTGTGAAACACTGAGACTGTTTCCACAGTCCTGTGAAACACTGAGACAGTTCCCTCAGTCCTGTGAAACACTGAGACTGTTTCCACAGTCCTGTGAAACACTGAGACAGTTCCCTCCAGTCCTGTGAAACACTGAGACAGTCCCCTCAGTTCTGTGTTACACTGAGACAGTCCCCTCAGTTCTGTGTTACACTGAGACTGTTTCCAGAGTCCTGTGAAACACTGAGACAGTTCACTAGTCCTTATTTCTGTTGCTATACAGTATGTTGTCTGTGTGGTTACTATCCACTGTCAGTCCAGCAACAGTTATGTCACTTGGGGATAAATATAATTTATTGAATTGAACTGAATTGAACGGTGCACTGCTCGATGAGACAGCCTAATTAAGGGCTACCCATGACACGTGTTCAGAGAGTCAGAGACACACAGTGGAAGGGTTATATCCAAAGGACGATAGCCAATCCTGGGTTGTATTCATTAGGTAACAAATGGAAGAAAACAGGCTGAAACAGGGAGGGATCTGATCTGGTGAGGACAGACAAGCACACCGGTCGCACGCTTGAGCTGTCCTTAATACGAATGTCAGGATGCGAGTCCATGACCTCACATAGGAAGTAATCACTATGACAGGATGCAGACCTGTAAGGCTAGCTGTACAGGAAGAGAGCTAATTTTAAGACTGAATGGTGAGTGGAAGGACACAACATCAACACTCCTCTTAAAAACAGTGGAAGGACATGACATCTCCACTCCTCCTTAACACAGTGGAAGGACATGACATCCCCCCTCCTCCTTAACACAGTGGAAGGACATGACATCCCCTCTCCTTCTTAACACAGAGGAAGGACATGACATCCCCCCTCCTCCTTAACACAGTGGAAGGACATGACATCCCCCTCCTCCTTAACACAGTGGAAGGACATGACATCTCCACTCCTCCTTAATGCAGTGGAATGACATGACATCCCCCCTCCTCCTTAACACAGTGGAAGGACATGACATCACCTCTCCTCCTTAACACAGTGGAAGGACATGACATCAACACTCCTCTTAAACACATTGGAAGGACATGACATCCCCACTCCTCCTTAACACAATGGAATGACATGACATCCTCACTCCTCCTTAACACAGTGGAAGGACATGACATCTCCCCTCCTCCTTAACACAGTGGAAGGACATGACATCCCCCCTCCTCCTTAACACAGTGGAAGGACATGACATCCCCCCTCCTCCTTAACACAGTGGAAGGACATGACATCTCCACTCCTCTTAAACACATTGGAAGGACATGACATCCCCACTCCTCCTTAACTCAGTGGAAGGAAATGACATCCCCTCGCCTCCTTAACACAGAGGAAGGACATGACATCCTCACTCCTCCTTAACACAGTGGAAGGACATGACATCACCTCTCCTCCTTAACACAGTGGAAGGACATGACATCAACACTCCTCTTAAACACATTGGAAGGACATGACATCCCCACTCCTCCTTAACTCAGTGGAAGGAAATGACATCCCCTCGCCTCCTTAACACAGAGGAAGGACATGACATCCTCACTCCTCCTTAACACAATGGAATGACATGACATCCTCACCCCACCTTAACACAGTGGAAGGACATGACATCCCCCCTCCTCCTTAACACAGTGGAAGGACATGATATCCCCTCTCCTCCTTAACACAGTGGAAGGACATGACATCCCCTCTCCTCCTTAACACAGTGGAAGGACATGACATCTCCCCTCCTCCTTAACACAGTGGAAGGACATGACATTCCCTCCCCTCCTTAACACAGTGGAAGGACATGGAAGATGGGCTGTTATGGCACTCTGGCAAGAAGGAAAGGTCAGTTACACACATGAACACATAAATGCATGTACACAAACACACATACAGTATAGCTTTCATTCTATGTTATCGAATATAAAATAATTGTATTGTCCTTTAAGTTCCTCTTCGTATTTCATTTTACAAGCTTGTATATTATACACACATTAGTCTCCTACACCAGCCATATCTCTCTCTAAATATGGTAGCACATAGCCTGGGGACAAGGTTACACACACACACACACACACACACACACACACACACACACACACACACACACACACACACACACACACACACACACACACACACACACACACACACAAGTGCGTCCTGTCCTGCACTTTCTCCTTCTCCCTGCCAGTGAAATGTGCCTACTTGCTGATTGAGGTAAGTAACGTAACCCAGGCTACAGGGTAAGAACATGGATTATCCTGACATCAGCTGTCTGTGCAGCTCCAGCCCATTCTACAGGCCTTATTGCCATGGTGACTTAAGCCCTCCGGCTGTCGAGAGGTCATGACCTTTAGACATTTAGGGGAGGCCTGCCCTCTGATGCTAATGGCATACACTAAAGGTCAGCTGAGCGTGACCTCATTATGTGCCAATGTACAGGTAACTACTAAAATAAAGGAAACACTTGAGTAAATGAGGGATACAAAGTATATTGAAATCAGGTGCTTCCACATAGGTGTGGTTCCTGAGTTAGTTAAGGAATTAACATCCCATCATGCTAACATGGCTAGAATAAGGGATCTCCGTAACTTTGAAAGAGGAGTATCTAAGGAGCATAAGGTTTTAAGGTGTGTGTGTGTGTGTGTGTGTGTGTCTCAGTCACCAGATATAAACCCAATTGAACACCAATGGGAGATTCTGGAGAGATGCCTGAGACAGTGTTTTCCACCACCATCAACAAAACAACAAATGTTGGAATTTCTCATGGAAGAAGGGTGTTGCATGCCTCCAACAGAGTTCCAGACACTTGTAGAATCTATGTCAAGGTGCATTGAAGCTGTTCTCATGGAGGCCCAACACCCTATTAAGACACGTTATGTTGGTGTTTCCTTTATTTTGGCAGTTACCTGTAGATCACACACACACACACACACACACACACACACACACACACACACACACACACACACACACACACACACAACCTTAATCTGTCCCTCTTCAAAAGCAGCCACTTGGACCCCATTACATTCTATCTTCCTTCACAGAGCTTGAAGAATGTTATCTGTTAACTGCTCAGGTTGCTCTATGGGGCTGAAGGGGGTCTTAACCCATTAACCCTTTTGTGGGTTATGGACAGGTTAGCAGAACAAAGGCCAACTCAGTATGTACTGTTCAATGTCATCCAAACAGAGGCCTGGATAGGGACAGGTAACACTGTTTTGATATATCCTCCTGAGTGGATTGGATTGCATGCGTCATGTTTGGTAGGATCATATTATAGACTTGACTTGAATGTGATCCATCATTATATACTGACGATCTGGGCATGTGTGTGTGGTGTGACTGTGTGACTAACCGATTGATTTATGACTAATGTAAAGTCCAGTAGGCCTGAATAAACAACACTGCTCTGTCTCTCTCTTTCTCTCTCTCTCGTTCTCTCTCTTTTTTTCTGTCAAGGAGAAGCCTTCATCTGCGTCTGCAGTTTAAAAATATTTTAATTATACATGTACTGTTTTCAAACAGCTATTGCGTCTGCAGCTTTGAAATAACAACTGTCCCCCAACCCAACCTCAGACCCAGGCGGTGGCCCACGGAGGAGCAGGGTTACCTCCACACTGCTGCACAGTTACCCAGCCAAGTGAAGTCTGATGCTGTCTGGCATCCTTGGGCTCCATGTGAGGTGGGCCTCAGCCTGC
>NW_022263524.1:27500-51629 GCF_002021735.2 Oncorhynchus kisutch | reverse complement strand
CACCATGTCCCCAGGCACGTAGACCCAGAGGCACTGAGAGCCAGGCTGATCTCAGTAGCCCCGAGCCAGGCACAACGCAACCCTGAATGCCCTGGTCTTCACACACACCACCAAGGCCCAGGAACGCAGGAGGGCAGGGCAGAGACCCGTACCACTGGAGATACTGGTGGGTGGGGGGGGGGTGAATATGGGGACCCAGACACTTGTAAACACTGTTTGCTCACAGTAATGTTTTCTAAATATCAGCCTTTGTTCTCATAACCATCTCAGACATCAACTGCCCCATAAGCACATAAACATCCTGTATTTACACATCTTCTCTCATTCAGCCGGTCCCTGAAGAAGTACCAGGACCACAAGCAGCCAGAGTTCATCCACAGGCAGAACCGGGAAGAGGCTGATCCAGTCGGGCTGGAAGCCTCCGTCGCCCTCCCTTGTTGGGGTAGAGTGGATGGACAAGGCCCCTGACAGACAGAGCTCCACCCTTCACTCCCTGAGCTGCCTGAACACGTCAAGGAGAAACAGGTGGAAGACTGAGAAGGGCTCTGCTGGACAGACAGACGTCATGCAGATTTGACATGGTTTAATTTGATATCCAGATTGTCTTAACCATGATTTCACTAGTGATATACAGCCATGTTCTGAATAAATGATGATTGTAGACGGTGGGAGGCAGATACTGAGCTGTGCTCTGTTCGTCAGTAGCCCTCCCTATAGCCCCCCGCTCTCTGATGACTCCTCGCTCTCTGAAGCTGAGAGGTATCACAGTGGACTGATACGGGTCAGACTACTGTTCAACTCATAGCATTCTTGTTCTGTTTTAAGCAGTACTTCAACCTCATCAACCTCATTTGAGCCACAGAAGAACCAGTCCACAATCAATATCTGTCTCTTTTGTTGTCAAGAGACGTAGTACAAAGTCCCCTTTCAGCTGTTCATGACGCTTTTCAAAGTCAAATCAATAAAAATATAAAAGCCTGACTGACTGTCCCTGCTTCCTCCCTCCAGGCTCAGATGACCCAGAGTACCCTGTGTTCCCCCTCTCCCCCCAAACGCCCTCGCTCCTCCAAGTCCGCAAAGCCCTCCCCCACCGGAGCCTTCCTCCACTCCCCCTTCCCTCTCCCAGCCAGTCACCCCGTCATCTTCAGCTCTGCAGAGGATGTGATCCGTGCCCAAATACGGCTCCCCGCCGGACATCGTCAGAATCATCCGGAACAACCCTCACCTGGGCTTCCTGTACATGACCTCTGCCGCACCCAAGAGCTCCATCAAATATGATGCTTATAACCTCAAGTAAGAGAGGGAGAAACACACACACCCAAACCTATATCAGATATGATGTTTATAACATCAAGTAAGAGAGAGAAACACACACCCTAACCTATATCAGATATGATGTTTATAACCTCAAGTAAGAGAGAGAAACACACACCCTAACCTATATCAGATATGATGTTTATAACCTCAAGTAAGAGAGAGAGAACACACACACCCTAACCTATATCAGATATGTTTATAACCTCAAGTAAGAGAGAGAAACACACACACCCTAACCTATATCAGATATGATGTTTATAACCTCAAGTAAGAGAGAGAAACACACACCCTAACCTATATCAGATATGTTTATAACAAAGAGAGACGACACAGACACACACACACACTCACGCAAACAACAAGTTCTCTATCAAATATAAAACCTACAACCTTATTCTCACTACCCATCCCAACTCTCACCTTTGACCTCCCCCCCCCCCCCCCCCCCCCCCAGGATAGTGGCGTATGAGAACATCAACAAGCAGGACTACTCTACCATCAGCCAGCAGGGTGTGACCTGCATCTCTGACGCGGAGATGGGACTTCCTGCCGTTAGAGCGCTGGGAGCATGAGTAGCCGGTGCCACCGTCGCCTCTGGCCATCCCGGCCTTCGCCCTCTTCAGGAGGTGGAAGGCCTTCAGAGTGTGGCGGACCAACGTCCGCTCCAAGAAGATCAACACGTGCAAGAAGTCCCTGCAGGAGCACCTGTTCATCGTCAATGAGGTGGGTGGTATTGTTGGGTCCAGTAGTGTTTCCTGGTCAGGACACCGAGGTGGTGGTATTGTTGGGTCCAGTAGTGTTTCCTGGTCAGGATAATGAGGTGGTGGTGTTGGGTCCAGTAGTGTTTCCTGGTCAGGATAATGAGGTGGTGGTATTGTTGGGGTCCAGTAGTGTTTCCTGGTCAGGATAATGAGGTGGTGGTGGTGTTGGGTCCAGTAGTGTTTCCTGGTCAGGACAATGAGGTGGTGGTGTTGGGTCCAGTAGTGTTTCCTGGTCAGGATAATGAGGTGGTGGTATTGTTGGGTCCAGTAGTGTTTCCTGGTCAGGACACCAAGGTGGTGGTATTGTTGGGTCCAGTAGTGTTTCCTGGTCAGGATAATGAGGTGGTGGTGTTGGGTCCAGTAGTGTTTCCTGGTCAGGATAATGAGGTGGTGGTATTGTTGGGTCCAGTAGTGTTTCCTGGTCAGGATAATGAGGTGGTGGTGGTGTTGGGTCCAGTAGTGTTTCCTGGTCAGGACAATGAGGTGGTGGTGTTGGGTCCAGTAGTGTTTCCTGGTCAGGATAATGAGGTGGTGGTATTGTTGGGTCCAGTAGTGTTTCCTGGTCAGGACACCAAGGTGGTGGTATTGTTGGGTCCAGTAGTGTTTCCTGGTCAGGACAATGAGGTGGTGATGGTGTTGGGTCCAGTAGTGTTTCCTGGTCAGGACAATGAGGTGGTGATGGTGTTGGGTCCAGTAGTGTTTCCTGGTCAGGATAATGAGGTGGTGATGGTGTTGGGTCCAGTAGTGTTTCCTGGTCAGGATGAGGTGGTGATGGTGTTGGGTCCAGTAGTGTTTCCTGGTCAGGATAATGAGGTGGTGGTATTGTTGGGTCCAGTAGTGTTTCCTGGTCAGGATAATGAGGTGGTGATGGTGTTGGGTCCAGTAGTGTTTCCTGGTCAGGATAATGAG
This sequence comes from Oncorhynchus kisutch, assembly GCF_002021735.2. NCBI lineage: Eukaryota > Metazoa > Chordata > Actinopteri > Salmoniformes > Salmonidae > Oncorhynchus > Oncorhynchus kisutch. Next base: position 48,642 of record NW_022263524.1, on the reverse strand, counting down.
GTGGTGGTATTGTTGGGTCCAGTAGTGTTTCCTGGTCAGGATAATGAGGTGGGTGGTATTGTTGGGTCCAGTAGTGTTTCCTGGTCAGGATAATGAGGTGGTGGTATTGTTGTGTCCAGTAGTGTTTCCTGGTCAGGGTAATGAGGTGGTGGTATTGTTGAGTCCAGTAGTGTTTCCTGGTCAGGACACTGAGGTGGTGGTGGTGGTGTTGGGTCCAGTAGTGTTTCCTGGTCAGGACACCGAGGTGGTGGTATTGCTGGGTCCAGTAGTGTTTCCTGGGGCAGGACAAGACCTCTACATTTGTGTTTTTATACCATTGACCTGCAGTATGTGTTTATAGTCTAAATGGTCTGTACCATTGACCTGCAGTATGTGTTTATAGTCAACATGGTTCGTAGCATTGACCTGCAGTATGTGTTTATAGTCAACATGGTCCGTACCATTGACCTGCAGTATGTGTTTATAGTCAACATGGTCTGTACCATTGACCTGCAGTATGTGTTTATAGTCAACATGGTTCGTAGCATTGACCTGCAGTATGTGTTTATAGTCTAAATGGTCTGTACCATTGACCTGCAGTATGTGATTATAGTCTAAATGGTCTGTACCATTGACCTGCAGTATGTGTTTATAGTCAACATGGTTCGTAGCATTGACCTGCAGTATGTGTTTATAGTCAACATGGTTCGTACCATTGACCTGCAGTATGTGTTTATAGTCAACATGGTTCGTACCATTGACCTGCAGTATGTGTTTATAGTCAACATGGTCTGTACCATTGACCTGCAGTATGTGTTTATAGTCAACATGGTTCGTACCATTGACCTGCAGTATGTGTTTATAGTCAACATGGTCTGTACCATTGACCTGCAGTATGTGTTTATAGTCAACATGGTCTGTACCATTGACCTGCAGTATGTGTTTATAGTCAACATGGTTCGTACCATTGACCTGCAGTATGTGTTTATAGTCAACATGGTCTGTACCATTGGCCTGCAGTATGTGTTTATAGTCAACATGGTCTGTACCATTGACCTGCAGTATGTGTTTATAGTCTAAATGGTCTGTACCATTGACCTGCAGTATGTGTTTATAGTCTAAATGGTCTGTACCATTGACCTGCAGTATGTGTTTATAGTCAACATGGTTCGTAGCATTGACCTGCAGTATGTGTTTATAGTCAACATGGTTCGTACCATTGACCTGCAGTATGTGTTTATAGTCTAAATGGTCTGTACCATTGACCTGCAGTATGTGTTTATAGTCAACATGGTCTGTTCCATTGACCTGCAGTATGTGTTTATAGTCTAAATGGTCCGTACCATTGACCTGCAGTATGTGTTTATAGTCAACATGGTCTGTTCCATTGACCTGCAGTATGTGATTTATAGTCAACATGGTCTGTACCATTGACCTGCAGTATGTGTTTATAGTCAACATGGTCTGTACCATTGACCTGCAGTATGTGTTTATAGTCAACATGGTTCGTACCATTGACCTGCAGTATGTGTTTATAGTCTAAATGGTCTGTACCATTGACCTGCAGTATGTGTTTATAGTCAACCTGGTCTGTACCATTGACCTGCAGTATGTGTTTATAGTCAACATGGTCTGTACCATTGACTATAAAGTATGTGTTTATAGTCAACCTGGTCTGTACCATTGACCTGCAGTATGTGTTTATAGTCTAAATGGTCTGTACCATTGACCTGCAGTATGTGTTTATAGTCTAAATGCTGTGTATAATGGAACCCAACTAGGTAGTTATTTTTAGATAACAGGAAGGAGCAGTAACAGCTGTGTGTAATGGAACCCAACTAGGTAATTATTTTAAGATAACAGGAAGGAGCAGTAACAGCTGTGTATAATGGAACCCAACTAGGTAGTTATTTTAAGATAACAGGAAGGAGCAGTAACAGCTGTGTATAATGGAACCCAACTAGGTAGTTATTTTAAGATAACAGGAAGGAGCAGTAACAGCTGTGTATAATGGAACCCAACTAGGTAGTTATTTTAAGATAACAGGAAGGAGCAGTAACAGCTGTGTATAATGGAACCCAACTAGGTAATTATTTTAAGATAACAGGAAGGAGCAGTAACAGCTGTGTGTAATGGAACCCAACTAGGTAGTTATTTTAAGATAACAGGAAGGGGCAGTAACAGCTGTGTGTAATGGAACCCAACTAGGTAGTTATTTTAAGATAACAGGAAGGGGCAGTAACAGCTGTGTATAATGGAACCCAACTAGGTAGTTATTTTAAGATAACAGGAAGGAACAGTAACAGCTGTGTATAATGGAACCCAACTAGGTAGTTATTTTAAGATAACAGGAAGGAGCAGTAACAGCTGTGTATAATGGAACCCAACTAGGTAGTTATTTTAAGATAACAGGAAGGAACAGTAACAGCTGTGTATAATGGAACCCAACTAGGTAATTATTTTAAGATAACAGGAAGGAGCAGTAACAGCTGTGTATAATGGAACCCAACTAGGTAGTTATTTTAAGATAACAGGAAGGAACAGTAACAGCTGTGTGTAATGGAACCCAACTAGGTAGTTATTTTAAGATAACAGGAAGGAGCAGTAACAGCTGTGTATAATGGAACCCAACTAGGTAGTTATTTTAAGATAACAGGAAGGAACAGTAACAGCTGTGTGTAATGGAACCCAACTAGGTAATTATTTTAAGATAACAGGAAGCAGCAGTAACAGCTGTGTATAATGGAACCCAACTAGGTAATTATTTTAAGATAACAGGAAGCAGCAGTAACAGCTGTGTGTAATGGAACCCAACTAGGTAATTATTTTAAGATAACAGGAAGGAGCAGTAACAGCTGTGTATAATGGAACCCAACTAGGTAATTATTTTAAGATAACAGGAAGGAACAGTAACAGCTGTGTGTGTGTTTCCAGTCTCTGCGTCCAGCGTTGCTGAACATCAGAGAGATGTGCTACAGGATCAGTGACATGGGGCTTTGTCACATCCTGAAAGATCACACATACACTCTGGAGGAGTTCCAGGAGGCTCAGTACAACCAGCTGGAGGAGGTACGCAGTCTGTCTGTCCCTTTACATGACGTGTCTGTTCCTTTACATGACGTGTCTGTCCCTTTACATGATGTGTCTGTCCCTTTACATGATGTGTCTGTTCCTTTACATGACGTGTCTGTCCCTTTACGTGATGTGTCTGTTCCTTTACATGATGTGTCTGTTCCTTTACATGATGTCTGTCTGTCCCTTTACATGACGTGTCTGTTCCTTTACATGATGTGTCTGTTCCTTTACATGATGTGTCTGTTCCTTTACATGATGTGTCTGTCCCTTTACATGACGTGTCTGTTCCTTTACATGACGTGTCTGTTACTTTACGTGATGTGTCTGTCCCTTTACATGACGTGTCTGTTCCTCTACATGACGTGTCTGTTCCTTTACATGATGTGTCTGTCCCTTTACATGATGTGTGTCTGTTCCTTTACATGATGTGTGTCTGTTCCTTTACATGATGTGTCTGTTCCTTTACATGACGTGTCTGTTCCTTTACATGATGTGTGTCTGTCCCTTTACATGACGTTTCTGTTCCTTTACATGATGTGTCTGTCCCTTTACATGATGTGTCTGTTCCTTTACATGACGTGTCTGTCCCTTTACATGATGTGTCTGTCCCTTTACATGATGTGTCTGTTCCTTTACATGACGTGTCTGTTCCTTTACATGATGTGTCTGTTCCTTTACATGACGTGTCTGTTCCTTTACATGATGTGTCTGTTCCTTTACATGACGTGTCTGTTCCTTTACATGACGTGTCTGTCCCTTTACATGACGTGTCTGTTCCTTTACATGACGTGTCTGTTCCTTTACATGACGTGTCTGTCCCTTTACATGATGTGTCTGTTCCTTTACATGATGTGTCTGTTCCTTTACGTGACATGTTCTCTGTGTGTCTGTCCCTTTACATGATGTGTCTGTCCCTTTACATGATGTGTCTGTCCCTTTACATTACATATTCTCTGTGTGTCTGTCCCTTTACATGATGTGTCTGTCCCTTTACATTACATATTCTCTGTGTGTCTGTTCCTTTACATGATGTGTGTCTGTCCCTTTACATGACATATTCTCTGTGTGTCTGTTCCTTTACATGACATATTCTCTGTGTGTCTGTTCCATTACATGACATATTCTCTGTGTGTCTGTTCCTTTACATGATGTGTGTCTGTTCCTTTACATGACATATTCTCTGTGTGTCTGTTCCTTTACATGATGTGTCTGTCCCTTTACATGACATATTCTCTGTGTGTCTGTTCCTTTACATGAAGTGTGTCTGTACCTTTACATGACATATTCTCTGTGTGTCTGTCCCTTTACATGACATATTCTCTGTGTGTCTGTCCCTTTACATGACATATTCTCTGTGTGTCTGTCCCTTTACATGACATATTCTCTGTGTGTCTGTCCCTTTACATGACATATTCTCTGTGTGTCTGTCCCTTTACATGAAGTGTGTCTGTTCCTTTACATGATGTGTCTGTCCCTTTACATGACGTGTCTGTTCCTTTACATGATGTGTCTGTCCCTTTACATGATGTGTCTGTTCCTTTACATGATGTGTCTGTTCCTTTACATGATGTGTCTGTTCCTTTACATGATGTGTCTGTCCCTTTACATGACGTGTCTGTTCCTTTACATGATGTGTCTGTTCCTTTACATGATGTCTGTCTGTCCCTTTACATGATGTGTCTGTCCCTTTACATGATGTCTGTCCCTTTACATGACGTGTCTGTTCCTTTACATGATGTGTCTGTTCCTTTACATGATGTCTGTCTGTCCCTTTACATGACGTGTCTGTTCCTTTACATGATGTGTCTGTTCCTTTACATGATGTGTCTGTTCCTTTACATGACATATTCTCTGTGTGTCTGTTCCTTTACATGACATATTCTGTGTGTGTGTGTCCTTTAACACTATAAACTAGTCACCCTGCAGTGTTTTACCCTGATAAAGCTTGTCTGTCCAGACGTTGGATGTTAGGTTATTACATTATTGCGTCTGAGCTCCTAGTGTGCGGCTCTCCTTTCATTGTTCATGTTGTTCATGTGTGAAATGTCTAGCATGTTAGCGGTGCACGCTAGTCGTGTTCAATCAGTGACGTCACCCGCGATGACACCCGCGCTGACACCCGCGCTGACACCTTGAAGTAAACATTTCCCTTACGCCGCAAGAGCCTCAGCGTCTGTGTGGCGATGCCGTGTGGGTGACAGTTCTGAGGGGGCCTGGTTGGAGCCCAGGATGGCCAAGGAGAGGGACGGAAGCAGTACTGTTACATGTGTGTCTGTCCCTTTACATGGCAACGTGTTGTGTGTGTGTGTGTGTGTGTGTGTGCAGGTATCTTCTCGTCTGGAAGAGTTCAGGGAGCTGGTAAAAGAGGTGGCCAGGAGCGCCTGTCACACGGCCATGTTGGAGGCTGGATACACACCTGACTATAACTACAACACAGGTACACACACCTGACTATAACTACAACACAGGTACACACACCTGACTATAACTACAACACAGGTACACACACCTGACTATAACTACAACACAGGTACACACACCTGACTATAACTACAACACAGGTACACACACACACCTGACTATAACTACAACACAGGTACACACACCTGACTATAACTACAACACAGGTACACACACACACCTGACTATAACTACAACACAGGTACACACACACACCTGACTATAACTACAACACAGGTACACACACCTGACTATAACTACAACACAGGTACACACACACCTGACTATAACTACAACACAGGTACACACACACCTGACTATAACTACAACACAGGTACACACACACCTGACTATAACTACAACACAGGTACACACACCTGACTATAACTACAACACAGGTACACACACCTGACTATAACTACAATACAGGTACACACACCTGACTATAACTACAACACAGTTACACACACACACCTGACTATAACTACAACACAGGTACACACACCTGACTATAACTACAACACAGGTACACACACCTGACTATAACTACAACACAGGTACACACACACCTGACTATAACTACAACACAGGTACACACACACACCTGACTATAACTACAACACAGGTACACACACACACACACCTGACAATAACTACAACACAGGTACACACACACACCTGACTATAACTACAACACAGGTACACACACCTGACTATAACTACAACACAGGTACACCCACACCTGACTATAACTACAACACAGGTACACACACCTGACTATAACTACAATACAGGTACACACACCCGACTATAACTACAACACAGGTACACACACACACCTGACTATAACTACAACACAGGTACACACACCTGACTATAACTACAACACAGGTACACACACCTGACTATAACTACAACACAGGTACACACACACCTGACTATAACTACAACACAGGTACACAAACACCTGACTATAACTACAACACAGGTACACACACACCTGACTATAACTACAACACAGGTACACACACACCTGACTATAACTACAACACAGGTACACACACCGGACTATAACTACAACACAGTTACACACACACACCTGACTATAACTACAACACAGGTACACACACCTGACTATAACTACAACACAGGTACACACACCTGACTATAACTACAACACAGGTACACACACACCTGACTATAACTACAACACAGGTACACACACACCTGACTATAACTACAACACAGGTACACACACACACCTGACTATAACTACAACACAGGTACACACACACACACCTGACAATAACTACAATACAGGTACACACACACACCTGACTATAACTACAACACAGGTACACACACACCTGACTATAACTACAACACAGGTACACACACCTGACTATAACTACAACCCAGGCACACACACACCTGACTATAACTACAACACAGGTACACACACACCTGACTATAACTACAACACAGGTACACACACACACCTGGCTATAACTACAACACAGGTACACACACCTGACTATAACTACAACACAGGTACACACACACACCTGCCTATAACTACAACACAGGTACACACACCTGACTATAACTACAACACAGGTACACACACACCTGACTATAACTACAACACAGGTACACACACACCTGACTATAACTACAACACAGGTACACACACACACCTGGCTATAACTACAACACAGGTACACACACCTGACTATAACTACAACACAGGTACACACACAGCTGACTATAACTACAACACAGGTACACACACACCTGCCTATAACTACAACAGAGGTACACACACCTGACTATAACTACAACAGAGGTACACACACCTGACTATAACTACAACACAGGTACACACACACCCGACTATAACTACAACACAGGTACACACACACCTGACTATAACTACAACACAGGTACACACAAACCTGACTATAACTACAACACAGATACACACACACCTGACTATACCTACAACACAGGTACACACACACACCTGACTATAACTACAACACAAAAAAGTAGAAGTGTGTGTACTCCAGAGGGAACAGACAGTAGAGTGAGTGTGAAGTGTGTGTACTCCAGAGGGAACAGACAGTAGAGTGAGTGTGAAGTGTGTGTACTCCAGAGGGAACAGACAGTAGAGTGAGTGTGAAGTGTGTGTACTCCAGAGGGAACAGACAGTAGAGTGAGTGTGAAGTGTGTGTACTCCAGAGGGGACAGACAGTAGAGTGAGTGTGAAGTGTGTGTACTCCAGAGGGAACAGACAGTAGAGTGAGTGTGAAGTGTGTGTACTCCAGAGGGAACAGACAGTAGAGTGAGTGTGAAGTGTGTGTACTCCAGAGGGAACAGACAGTAGAGTGAGTGTGAAGTGTGTGTACTCCAGAGGGAACACCTGAGATTGAGCTGCTGTTTGAAGAGGCTCCAGAGAAGATGAGTTACACAGAACAGGCCAACAAGAGGTACCACTGTAGACGCCTCACCTGGTGGGTACCACACACACACACACACACACACACACACAAAACACTCACACACACACGCACACACACACACTCACATTCACACCCGCAAAGACACACACACTTACACACGCAAAGACACACACACACACGCACACGCACGCACACACTCACACTATTATTGAAGCCCTCCTCTCCGCTACACACACCATCCGGTTGGCTCACCATCCGGTGACTCATCTCTCACACACACGTCCCATTTCTACCTGTACGTTGAGCTGGAGTGCTTTACCTATGGAGGTGCCGTGAAGGAGCCCCCTTCCTACTCTGTCTTGTTCCAGTTTCATCCGGTTGGCTGACTACCTGATGGTGAACACCATGCACATCCTGGCTGTGAACTCTGTGGCCAAACTACTGGCCGTCCTGCAGGACCAGATCCAACACACCCCAACACACGCTGTCATCCACAGCTGGGCCGACACCGATGCTGCTGTCGCCGCTGGAGACGGAGGTGGAGCCACGGAGGACTCCGACAGGAAGGTACAACAAGACCGTTTCAGACCTCTCGTCTGGGACCCACAGCCGTTCCATGGATTTGATCTATTCCAGAACTAGTCCATGTGATTCAACCGGTCAACTAATCACCAAACCGTTGACCTGGTGACTCAGGTGACTCAGGTGACTCAGGTGACTCAGGTGACTCAGGTGACCCAGGTGACCCAGGTGACTCAGGTGACTCAGGTGACTCAGGTGACCCAGGTGACTCAGGTGACCCAGGTGACTCAGGTGACTCAGGTGACTCAGGTGACTCAGGTGACTCAGGTGACCCAGGTGACCTGGTGACTCAGGTGACTCAGGTGACTCAGGTGACTCAGGTGACTCAGGTGACTCAGGTGACCCAGGTGACTCAGGTGACTCAGGTGACTCAGGTGACCCAGGTGACCCAGGTGACTCAGGTGACTCAGGTGACCCTGGTGACTCAGGTGACTCAGGTGACTCAGGTGACCCAGGTGACTCAGGTGACTCAGGTGACTCAGGTGACCCAGGTGACTCAGGTGACTCAGGTGACCCAGGTGACTCAGGTGACTCAGGTGACTCAGGTGACCCAGGTGACCCAGGTGACTCAGGTGACCCAGGTGACTCAGGTGACTCAGGTGACTCAGGTGACCCAGGTGACTCAGGTGACTCAGGTGACTCAGGTGAGGTAGTTCAGGGCTGCTACATGAAGGTGGCTGTGGAGAGGTTTGAAAAAGGCTTCAGGGACACTTTCTCAGACGTGGATGTAGCCTCATTCTGCGCGGACTAAAAAGCAACTATGGAGCTAAACAGACACGGTTGGCTTCGTGTTTATTGACAACATAAATACATTTAAACAATGACCACCTTTTTGTCTCTCAAATACATTGTGCCAGTTGTTGATTAGCTATGAGTCAAAACGACATGGTATCAATAACAAGATAAAACTAGGATTCTCCACATGGCAGCTCCACGGCTTCCAGCCCCTTCGATGGGCCAGCATCATTACGTTTTCAGCCAACTCGTCTCAATGGAGATCCTCCAGTGGACCACTAGGCTTTCTGAAACCAGAGGCCTGTTTAGGAGAGTTTAAAACTACAGAGGGACAGTGTGTAACAGGTGTTATCGTCTGTCTTGTAGAATGGAGAATACAGTCAGCTTTCTGCCTGCATCCTTCTAAAAGGTTTACTAAACGGAATAGTGGGTTCCTTTTGTTGTGACAATCCCTTCCCCTTTAACTGTGTATTAACCCCTGTGTGTGTGTGTGTGTGTGTGTATGTGTGTGTCTGTGTGTGGTGTGTGTGTGTGTGTGTGTGTGTGTGTGTGTGTGTGTACCTCAGGCTACAGAGCCCACAGTGGAGGCTGTTCATCTTCTACCCATGTTTGTGTCGGAGCTGATGCTGGAGACCCACGCTCTGACCTACGAACCCTCCGTAGACGTCTTCCAGGTCTGTAACCCCTGACCTCTCACCTTTCAGCTCACTGACGATGTCATCGTTCTGCAACATATCAATATGGCTCTGAATTTGTTACTTTTTTTGTCTGTAACAATGTATCTCTCTCTCGCTCTCTCTTTATGCTGTGCCTGTGTTTTTGTTTGAGTGTCTGACTGTGTGTGTGTCTGTGTGTGTGTCGTGTGTGTGTTGTGTGTCTGTGCATGTGTGTGTGCCTTTGAGTGTGGCTGTGTGTGTGTTGTGTGTGTGTTGTGTGTGTGTGTTGTGTGTCTGTGCATGTGTGTGTGCCTTTGAGTGTGGCTGTGTGTGTGTGTATTCCCCTAACAGGAGTGTGTGTCAGAGATCATCTCTAGGTTCCAGGAGACGGTGTTGTCATTAGTTGTGCTGGTGACTGACTCCTACTTTGATGCCTTCACTCAGCCCATGATCAACAGCAAGGTGTGAAACACTACCGTTGACTAATTAGCATAAATTTTTTTTTTTATCTTGCAGTAAGCTAGGTGAGACAACTACACCTGTTATAGTGACTACATTTTTCCTCAAAGTAGCTATCAGCAAAGTTCGTGCTTGTAGGAACAAGTCCAGTGCAGGTCTTAGCTCACCAAAGACAAGGGTGTTATTTAGTTTAGTTGTAGTTTTTGGGGACAGTTTTCCAGACACAGATTAAACCTAGTTCTAGAATTAAAAGGAACGTGAAGAATCTTCATGATAAGTTCTGTTCAGTATTAGTGTTGGTCTGTGTCCAGGAAACCATCCCTAAATGTTGTAATAGTCTGACAAGATGGCTGTTGTCCAGTTAGTAATACTATCCTATCATAACATGGTTGTATTCCACTATCATTCAGGTAGAGGAGATGTAATACTATCCTATCATAACATGGTTGTATTCCACTACCATTCAGGTAGAGGAGATGTAATACTATCCTATCATAACATGGTTTTATTCCACTACCATTCAGGTAGAGGAGATGTAATACTATCCTATCATAACATGGTTGTATTCCACTACCATTCAGGTAGAGGAGATGTAATACTATCCTATCATAACATGGTTGTATTCCACTACCATTCAGGTAGAGGAGATGTAATACTATCCTATCATAACATGGTTGTATTCCACTACCATTCAGGTGGAGGAGATGTAATAGTATCCTATCATAACATGGTTGTATTCCACTACCATTCAGGTAGAGGAGATGTAATACTATCCTATCATAACATGGTTGTATTCCACTACCATTCAGGTAGAGGAGATGTAATACTATCCTATCATAACATGGTTGTATTCCACTACCATTCAGGTGGAGGAGATGTAATACTATCCTATCATAACATGGTTGTATTCCACTACCATTCAGGTGGAGGAGATGTAATACTATCCTATCATAACATGGTTGTATTCCACTACCATTCAGGTGGAGGAGATGTAATACTATCCTATCATAACATGGTTGTATTCCACTATCATTCCGGTAGAGGAAATGTAATACTATCCTATCATAACATGGTTGTATTCCACTACCATTCAGGTAGAGGAGATGTAATACTATCCTATCATAACATGGTTGTATTCCACTACCATTCAGGTAGAGGAGATGTAATACTATCCTATCATAACATGGTTGTATTCCACAACCATTCAGGTGGAGGAGAAGACGTGTGGTGACGGTCCTGGTCTGGAGGCCATGTTAGAGGATGATAAACACCTCCTGAACATCATCCTCGACATCAAGGTCAGCATTCGGTGTCCTTTTTAAAGGTCATTTGAATTAGCTAAGTGGATGGTAATTGTCTTGGACATTTTGATGTCAACTTGGTGTCTGTTATGATTCCTAATGCCAAAGCTCTTTAAATCTGTTGTGGCAGTTAAATGACTTTCACAGTTCAGTGTTTTGTTGTCTTGCCTCTTCGTCCTTGTGCCCTGATTCCCTGACTGTTCGTCTAACTGGCTGCCTCATTAAGAAGTTTGTTTTGTTGTCTCTCCTCGTCTCCCTCTTCCTCCTCCTCTCGCTCCCTCTCAGCAATCGCTCCAGTTTGCGTTTGACTCGGCCAGCGTGTACGCCCGCACCTTTGAGAGCTTCCGCGTCTTCTACAGAGAGAATGAGAGTCTGGACCTGGACGCGCTCAGAGATCAGGATCACGGTACCGTAGCAACGCTCTTCATCATCGTCACCAACATCATCAATTCAATGAACTTACCAGGGAACAGAGAAAATGGATTAGCCAAGGCACTCCTTTTCAGTATATAGCTTTGAGTTTCTACAGTCATCACAAATACCACAGCAGCATATCCATTTTGTCTCAGTTCATTCAGACCTTTGGATCCAATGAGGTCCTTTAGGCGTTTTCTGTATATTTCACAGTGGCAGATCAACACTCCCCCATCTCTCTTTTTTAAACGGTCTAGAGAGTCATCATGTGACTCTGTACCCTGTCCTGTTCCCTGTAGGAGTGGCGTTCTTCGCTGAGAGTCTGAAGAAGTACCACAGCGAACATAAAGAGGCCCTGGCCATCAAACAGAAGAGGCACCTGGGCCTGCTGCTGGTAGACACCACTCTGCTTAAAGGGAAGCTCCTTCCCTCACCACTACGCTGTCTGGAGGTAGGAGGAGAGGAACAGTGTTAATCACCCCCTACAGCCCGGGCCTTTGAACTGTGGAGATCTGAAACGTATTCATTGGTATTAGCAATATGTATGAATATAATCTTCCACCTAGCCTATCAGAGGGCGAGTTTGAGCTATTACCAAATTGCTTACAAATGTCAAATCCTATCGGTTCTCCACAAGTCCATAGGGTTTAGGGTCAAGTGGTGGATTTGGGATTGGGCCGTCCATCCACTGACCAACATTAATGCCTGTGCTTCCCCCCCTCCAACCCTCCCCTCCAGGCCATCAATGACATGCTCCCCCTGCTGGCCAAGAGAAAGATTGACGCCATCATCACTGAGGCTCAGGATGCCCAGTTCAAACTGGAGTTCATCCCCTCTGCAACTACAGAGTTCGTCAACTCCCTCACCTTCCTAGAGGAGATACAGGAGCGGGTAAGAGACGCTTTTGTCTAGAAGGGATACAGCTTTTGTAAGAATGGACTTTTTCGTGGCAGGTTAGGAGAACTTAGGGTTGGGTTAAGAAAATGAACATAGCAGGTTAGGAGAATTAGGTTAAGGTTGACGGTCACACAGAGCCATCATCTTCTTCATTCAAGAGACTGACTCCATCCCAGAGTAGCGGACTCAGACCCAGAGTAGGGGACAGACCCAGAGTAGGGGACTCAGACCCAGAGTAGGGGACAGACCCAGAGTAGCGGACTCAGACCCAGAGTAGGGGACAGACCCAGAGTAGGGGACAGACCCAGAGTAGGGGACTCAGACCCAGAGTTGGGGACAGACCTAGAGTAGGGGACAGACCCAGAGTAGGGGACTCAGACCCAGAGTAGGGGACTCAGACCCAGAGTAGGGGACAGACCTAGAGTAGGGGACAGACCCAGAGTAGGGGACAGACCCAGAGTAGGGGACTCAGACCCAGAGTAGGGGACTCAGACCCAGAGTAGGGGACTCAGACCCAGAGTAGGGGACAGACCCAGAGTAGGGGACAGACCCAGAGTAGGGGACAGACCCAGAGTAGGGGACTCAGACCCAGAGTAGGGGACAGACCCAGAGTAGGGGACTCAGACCCAGAGTAGCGGACTCAGACCCAGAGTAGGGGACAGACCCAGAGTAGGGGACTCAGACCCAGAGTAGGGGACTCAGACCCAGAGTAGGGGACAGACCTAGAGTAGGGGACAGACCCAGAGTAGGGGACTCAGACCCAGAGTAGGGGACTCAGACCCAGAGTAGGGGACTCAGACCCAGAGTAGGGGACAGACCCAGAGTAGGGGACTCAGCCCCAGAGTAGGGGACTCAGACCCAGAGTAGGGGACAGACCCAGAGTAGGGGACAGACCCAGAGTAGGGGACTCAGACCCAGAGTAGGGGACAGACCCAGAGTAGGGGACTCAGACCCAGAGTAGGGGACTCAGACCCAGAGTAGGGGACAGACCCAGAGTAGGGGACAGACCCAGAGTAGGGGACAGACCCAGAGTAGGGGACTCAGACCCAGAGTAGGGGACAGACCCAGAGTAGGGGACAGACCCAGAGTAGGGGACTCAGACCCAGAGTACTTTGTCACTTTGTATCACACTGTAGTCATTGTTACATTACTCATTACCAAACTCCTGGGAAAGATGACCAAGGGAGTCAGTAGTGTTGGGTTCATGTTGTCAGGTGAACGTCTTTCTTGGATGTTTCTGGGAAAGGACTCAAATTTCTGTTTTCAGCCAGCATGGCCCGCCTAGGAAAACATCTGGGGTAAACACTGCCAGTTCTTTCATGTCTGTGTGTTTGTGTGTCAGATGGAGTGGTTGGACGAGCAGACAGAGACCGTGTCCCAGATGTACAAGCTGATAGACTCCTACTCCGTGCCCAGCCCTCCTGAGGACTTTGCCGTCTACGCCACCCTGAAACCCTCAGTCACCGGCGTACGCAACGCCATCGACAAGGCCGTGGGAGAGAAGGACGCCAACGTGGACAAGTTCTGTGTCCACCTCCAACGGGACATCACCGACCTCAACAAGGAGGTCAAGAGGGTCAAACAGCAGGCTCAGGTAACTAGAGGTCAAGGGTCAACGCTCAGATGCATTGTATCACACTAGCTTCAGCATCACGCTAAGGTTCAGTGTTTGTCCCCAGACAGGCTTTATAAATAACTGTGGAAAAAGCTAAGAATGTAGACATTAGTCTCCGGATATGACAGTCATTTACAACTGGGTTCCTCTTCCCCAGGTCGTTATGCTCTAAATCAACTGACCTGAAAAGATCATTTCGTCTGTCAGAGTAGGGTAAATAGAGATGTGTATGGGTTTGATCCAGACCAGGGAGGGACAACTTTGATGGGGGTTGGAGCCATTAAAAATCTGAACTCATAGTGAGTGGCCGCTGTGGCTGGCGGGTCTGCATACCCACATCCAGGGAGGGGCGACAGGGTAGCCTAGTGGTTAGAGCGTTGGACTAGTAACCGGAAGGTTGCAAGTTCAAACCCCCGAGCTGACAAGGTACAAATCTGTTCTGCCCCTGAACAGGCAGTTAACCCACTGTTCCTAGACCAGTTAACCCACTGTTCCTAGACCAGTTAACCCACTGTTCCTAGACCAGTTAACCCACTGTTCCTAGACCAGTTAACCCACTGTTCCTAGACCAGTTAACCCACTGTTCCTAGACCAGTTAACCCACTGTTCCTAGACCAGTTAACCCACTGTTCCTAGACCAGTTAACCCACTGTTCCTAGACCAGTTAACCCACTGTTCCACTGTTCCTAGACCAGTTAACCCACTGTTCCTAGACCAGTTAACCCACTGTTCCTAGACCAGTTAACCCACTGTTCCTAGACCAGTTAACCCACTGTTCCACTGTTCCTAGACCAGTTAACCCACTGTTCCTAGACCAGTTAACCCACTGTTCCTAGGCCGTCATTGAAAATAAGAATTTGTTCTGAACTGACTTGCCTGGTTAAATAAAGGTCAAATAAACATCCATACCCACGCAGGCAGAGCCGGCCCTAGCCTTTTTGGGGCCCTAGGGGACATTTTGCTGCGAGCAAAACAGTTGCCCGTCCCTGACCCATGTATAACTGTGTGTATGTGTTGATCTCTGCTCCCCAGAACAATCAGATCATGGACATCAACGCTGAGCGTCCCAAGGTCCGTCTGCTGCTGGACGAGGTCCAGGTCTCCATAGACGAGCTGCAGAACCAGGCCTTCCAGTACAAGTCTTTCCAGAAGAACTTCAAGGTTCTACTATACTATACAATACTATACTATACCATACAATACCATACTATACAATATTCTACAGTACCATACTATACCATACTATACCATACTATACTATACAATGCAATATCATACTATACAATACCATACTATACTATACTATACAATATACAATACAATATTATACAGTACCATACTATACTATACAATGCGATACCATACTATACCATACTATACAATACAATATTCTACAGTACCATACTATACCATACTATACTATACAGTACAATACAATACCATACTATAGAATACCATACTATATTATACAATACCATACTATACATTACCATACCATACAATACAGTAACATACTATACAATACAATACCATACTATACAGTAACATACTATACAATACCATACTATACAATACAATACCATACTATACAATAACATACTATACAATACAATACCATACTATACAGTAACATACTATACAATACCATACTATACAATACAATACCATACTATACAATAACATACTATACAATACAATACCATACTATACAGTAACATACTATACCATACTATACCATACTATACAATGCAATACCATACAATACAATACCATACTATACAATACCATACTATACAGTACCATACTATACTATACTATACACTACAATACCATATGATACCATACTATACAATACAGTACCATACTATACCATACTATACAATACAATATTCTACAATACCATACTATGCCATACCATACTATACAATATTCTACAATACCATAATATACGATACCATACTATACCATACTATATTATGTAATACAATATTCTACAATACCATACTACACCATACTATACAATACCATACTATACCATGCTAAACCATACTATAGAATACAATACTATACCAAACTATACTATATCATACTATACAATACAATACAATATTCTATACTACCCTATACCATACTATACACTACTATACACCGGCATACTATATAATACTATACAATACCATACCATACTGTACAATACAATATTATACAATACTATACAATACTTTACAATACTATACTATGCCATACCATACTATACCATACTATACTATGTAATGCAATATTCTACGGTGCCATACTATACCATACTATACTATACAATACAATATTCTACAGTACTATACGATACCATACTATACCATACTATACAATACAATGTTATACAATACTATACAATACCATACTATACAATACGATATAATACAATACCAAGCTATACAATACCATACTATACCGTACTATACCATACTATACAATACTATACAATACAATACTATACGTTTCAATACATAGATGCCGAGTAATAGGATACAGTACGTCTTCTGACCACTAGAGGACAGTAAACACCACTTTTCACCATTGTTCCTTGAGAGAAACAGTATAGTTAAATGTAGAGTAACTTACTGTTGTGCGTTTAAGTATCTTCCCTTTGGCACTTTTTCACACCTGGATGTGCATTGATTGAGGCAATTCAGATTAAGTGTCTCTTTCAAAGGATGCCTATATTCTCTATCCCTCATTGACCCCTTTCTCCCTGGCCTTGGCACCCGTCTTGTCCACTACCCTCAAGTAGAGTCACCCCTCTCTGAATTCTAACCCCTTGCCTCTGTAGATGGAGGTGACTAAGTATGAGGCGTTAGTGGAGATGAGTGACACCTCTCTGTCTTCTAACCCCTTGCCTCTGTAGGTGGAGGTGATTAATTATGAGGCGTTAGTGGAGATGAGTTGTCCCTCTCTGAGCTCTAACCCCTGACCTCTGTAGGTGGAGATGATTAAGTATGAGGCGTTAGTGGAGATGAGTGACCCCTCTCTGACCTCTAACCCATTGCCTCTGTAGGTGGAGATGACTAAGTATGATGCGTTAGTGGAGATGAGTGACCCCTCTCTGACCTCTAACCCCTGACCTCTGTAGGTGGAGATGACTAGGAATGATGCGTTAGAAGAGCTCAGTGACCCCTCTCTGACCTCTAACCCCTGACCTCTGTAGGTGGAGGTGACTAAGTATGAGGCCTAAGAAGAGATGAGTCATCCCTCTCTGACCTCTAACCCCTTGCCTCTGTAGGTGGAGGTGACTAAGTACGAGGCGTTAGAGGAGCTGAGTGCGGAGGTGAAACTGAAACAGCTGCTGTGGGACTCTCTGGAGGAGTGGGACGCCCTGCAGGCTGGCTGGATGGAGGTACAGTATGGAACCATGCAGGGGGTTAGATATCACACACAGGACACTGTGTTCCCTACCATACACTTCTGACAAAGGGGATTGTTCCTCTATTCTTCGCTGTCTCAAAGTCTCACCTTTTGCATTCTGACCACACTGCAAAAGTTAATACGATTTTGTCCGAAAATGAGGCGACAGCAACATATTCTAACTGCCTGTGTGTCTTCCTTCTCAGTGTATGTAATAACAGTAGTATACTCCACCTGTCTTCTCAGTGTATGTAATAACAGTAGTATACTCCACCTGTCTTCTCAGTGTATGTAATAACAGTAGTATACTCCACCTGTCTTCTCAGTGTATGTAATAACAGTAGTATACTCCACCTGTCTTCTCAGTGTATGTAATAACAGTAGTATACTCCACCTGTCTGCTCAGTGTATGTAATAACAGTAGTATACTCCACCTGTCTTCTCAGTGTATGCAATAACAGTAGTATACTCCACCTGTCTTCTCAGTGTATGTAATAACAGTAGTATACTCCACCTGTCTTCTCAGTGTATGTAATAACAGTAGTATACTCCACCTGTCTTCTCAGTGTATGTAATAACAGTAGTATACTCCACCTGTCTTCTCAGTGTATGTAATAACAGTAGTATACTCCACCTGTCTTCTCAGTGTATGTAATAACAGTAGTATACTCCACCTGTCTTCTCAGTGTATGTAATAACAGTAGTATAATCCACCTGTCTTCTCATTGTTTGTAATAACAGTAGTATACTCCACCTGTCTTCTCATTGTTTGTAATAACAGTAGTATAATCCACCTGTCTTCTCATTGTTTGTAATAACAGTAGTATACTCCACCTGTCTTCTCAGTGTATGTAATAACAGTAGTATACTCCACCTGTCTTCTCAGTGTATGTAATAACAGTAGTATACTCCACCTGTCTTCTCAGTGTATGTAATAACAGTAGTATACTCCACCTGTCTTCTCAGTGTATGTAATAACAGTAGTATACTCCCTGTCTTCTCAGTGTATGTAATAACAGTAGTATACTCCACCTGTCTTCTCAGTGTATGTAATAACAGTAGTATACTCCACCTGTCTTCTCAGTGTATGTAATAACAGTCGTATACTCCACCTGTCTTCTCAGTGTATGTAATAACAGTAGTATACTCCCTGTCTTCTCAGTGTAAGTAATAACAGTAGTATACTCCACCTGTCTTTTCAGTGCATGTAGTAACAGTAGTATACTCCACATGTCTTCTCAGTGTATGTAGTAACAATAGTATACTCCACCTGTCTTCTCAGTGTATGTAGTAACAGTAGTATACTCCACCTGTCTTCTCAGTGTATGTAATAACAGTTGTATACTCCACCAGTCTTCTCAGTGTATGTAATAACAGTAGTATACTCCACCTGTCTTCTCAGTATATGTAATAACAGTAGTATACTCCACCTGTCTTCTCAGTGTATGTAATAACAGTAGTATACTCCACCTGTCTTCTCAGTGTATGTAATAACAGTAGTATACTCCACCTGTCTTCTCAGTGTATGTAATAACAGTAGTATACTCCACCTGTCTTCTCAGTGTATGTAATAACAGTAGTATACTCCACCTGTCTTCTCAGTGTATGTAATAACAGTAGTATACTCCACCTGTCTTCTCAGTGTATGTAATAACAGTCGTATACTCCACCTGTCTTCTCAGTGTATGTAATAACAGTCGTATACTCCACCTGTCTTCTCAGTGTATGTAATAACAGTATTATACTCCACCTGTCTTCTCAGTGTATGTAATAACAGTAGTATACTCCACCTGTCTTCTCAGTGTATGTAATAACAGTAGTATACTCCACATGTCTTCTCAGTGTATGTAATAACAGTAGTATACTCCACCTGTCTTCTCAGTGTATGTAATAACAGTAGTATACTCCACCTGTCTTCTCAGTGTATGTAATAACAGTAGTATACTCCACCTGTCCTTCTCTCTCTCCCTCCCAGTGTAAGTTTGAGGAGTTGGACCCAGAGACTCTGAGTGCCCAGGTCAATAAATATGCCAAGTGTGTGAACCAGCTGGAGAAAGGCCTGCCACCCAACAGTGTGGTTCCACGACTCAAAGAGCACGTTGAGGGCATGAGGGAGAAGGTATGATGTGTGTTGTATAGGATGATTCTCTCCAGTTGATGTCGATATGATGTGTGTTGTGTAGGATGATTCTCTCCAGTTGATGTCGGTATGATGTGTGACAGAAGGTTGTTGTTTGTTGCGGTCTGTAATGTACTGTATATGCATGAGTGGACAAAACATTAGGAACACCTGCTCTCTCCATGACAGACTGACCAGGTGAATCCAGGTGAAAGCTATGATCCCTTGTTGATGTCACTTGTTAAATCCACTTCAATCAGTGTAGATGAAGAGGAGGAGACGGGTTAAAGAAGGATGTTTAAGCCTCGAGACAATTGAGACATGGAATGTGTGTGTGTGTCATTCAGAGGGTGAAGACAACCGTTTTAAGTGTGTGAATGGGAGTATGGTAGTAGGTGCCAGGTGCACCAGTTTGAGTGTGTCAAGAATTGCAGCGCTGCTGGGTTTTTCACGCTCAACAGTTTCCTGTGTGTATCAAAAATGGTCCACCACCCAAAGGACATCCAGCCAACTTGACACAACTGTGGGAAGCATTGGAGTCAACTTAGGCCAGTTTCCCTGTGGAAATCTTTCAACACCTTGTACAGTCCATGTCCTGACGAATTGAGACTGTTCTGAGGTCAGAAGGGGGTGCAACTCAATATTAGGAAGGTGTTGCTAATGTTTTGTACACTCAGTGTGTGTGTGTTACCTGGCTGTGGGTGTGTGTGTGTTACCTGGCTGTGTGTGTGTGTTACCTGGCTGTGGGTGTGTGTGTGTGTGTGTGTGTGTGTGTGTGTTACCTGGCTGTGGGTGTGTGTGTGTTACCTGGCTGTGTGTGTGTGTGTGTTACCTGGCTGTGGGTGTGTGTGTGTGTGTTACCTGGCTGTGGGTGTGTGTGTGTGTGTGTTACCTGGCTGTGTGTGTGTGTGTGTGTGTTACCTGGCTGTGGGTGTGTGTGTGTGTGTTACCTGGCTGTGGGTGTGTGTGTGTGTTATCTGGCTGTG
>NW_022263524.1:0-22500 GCF_002021735.2 Oncorhynchus kisutch | reverse complement strand
TCACCTGAAGGAGAGAAGGTAGGTAATATACTGGTCATGGTCTCACCTGAAGGAGAGGAGGTAGGTAATATACTGGTCATGGTCTCACCTGAAGGAGAGAGGAGGTAGGTAATATACTGGTCATGGTCTCACCTGAAGGAGAGGAGGTAGGTAATATACTGGTCATGGTCTCACCTGAAAGAGAGGAGGTAGGTAATATACTGGTCATGGTCTCACCTGAAGGAGAGGAGGTAGGTAATATACTGGTCATGGTCTCACCTGAAGGAGAGAGAAGGTAGGTAATATACTGGTCATGGTCTCACCTGAAGGAGAGGAGGTAGGTAATATACTGGTCATGGTCTCACCTGAAGGAGAGGAGGTAGGTAATATACTGGTCATGGTCTCACCTGAAGGAGAGGAGGTAGGTAATATACTGGTCATGGTCTCACCTGAAAGAGAGGAGGTAGGTAATATACTGGTCATGGTCTCACCTGAAGGAGAGAAGGTAGTTAATATACTGGTCATGGTCTCACCTGAAGGAGAGGAGGTAGGTAATATACTGGTCATGGTCTCACCTGAAGGAGAGAAGGTAGGTAATATACTGGTCATGGTCTCACCTGAAGGAGAGGAGGTAGGTAATATACTGGTCATGGTCTCACCTGAAGGAGAGGAGACCTCCCTGTCTTTCTCTCTGTTGATTGTTTCACTGTCACTGCAGATGGATCTTCAGACGTCAAGATGGACGTAACAAAGTTTTTAATGAAAATGTTATCCTTGACTTCCATTATAATATTCTGTGTGTGTGTATTTGTGTGTGTTCATTCTGTGCGTGTGTATTTGTGTGTGTTCATTCTGTGTGTGTGTAGGTGGGCCTGGCTAAAGGTCTGAAGGCACGTGGTAACGTAGAGGACTGGCTGGGTAAAGTAGAGGAGGCCATGTTCTCTTCCCTCCGCCGCCTCAGCAAGGCCTCCATCGCTGACTACCAGAGTAAAGAACGAGAGGAGTGGGTGGTGGCTGGACACCCCTCACAGGTGCACACACACACACACACACACACACACACACACACACACACACACACACACACACACACACACACACACACACACACACACACACACACACACACACTAACCTCCATCGCTGACTACCAGAGCAAACAACAAGAGTAGCCTCTGAAGAAATGAATGAATACCTATGGTATGATTATCATGTGTTGTAAACCTGGTGTCTGTAAGAGGTTAATGTCCAGCTGCAGTATTCCTCTGTGTCCACCAGGTGGTGTTAACCATCAGGTGTCTGTAAGAGGTTAATGTCCAGCTGCAGTATTCCTCTGTGTCCACCAGGTGGTGTTAAACATCAGGTGTCTGTAAGAGGTTAATGTCCAGCTGCAGTATTCCTCTGTGTCCACCAGGTGGTGTTAACCATCAGGTGTCTGTAAGAGATTAATGTCCAGCTGCAGTATTCCTCTGTGTCCACCAGGTGGTGTTAACCATCAGGTGTCTGTATGAGTTAATGTCCAGCTGCAGTATTCCTCTGTGTCCACCAGGTGGTGTTAACCATCAGGTGTCTGTAAGAGGTTAATGTCCAGCTGCAGCTGCAGTAACCATCAGGTGTCTGTAAGAGGTTAATGTCCAGCTGCAGTATTCCTCTGTGTCCACCAGGTGGTGTTAACCATCAGGTGTCTGTATGAGTTAATGTCCAGCTGCAGTATTCCTCTGTGTCCACCAGGTGGTGTTAACCATCAGGTGTCTGTAAGAGGTTAATGTCCAGCTGCAGTATTCCTCTGTGTCCACCAGGTGGTGTTAACCATCAGGTGTCTGTATGAGTTAATGTCCAGCTGCAGTTTTCCTCTGTGTCCACCAGGTGGTGTTAACCATCAGGTGTCTGTAAGAGGTTAATGTCCAGCTGCAGTATTCCTCTGTGTCCACCAGGTGGTGTTAACCATCAGTCAGTTGATGTGGTGCAGAGACCTGGACGGCTGTCTGGAGGGAGACCACGACCACTTCATGGCCCTGCAGGACTTTGAATATGTCAACATTGATGTACGACCGTCCACAATGACTGTTTTCAACAGCCTACAGTGGTGACAACACCTTGGAACAGAGATATTTATCTACATAGAAATACTTTTGTTATTTATCATTTGATGATTCTCCTCGTGTCTGTCTGTCTGCTTGTATGTCTGCCTGCCTCCCTCCCTACTTGTCTGTCTGCTTGTCTGTCTGTCTGCTTGTCTGTCTGCTTGTCTGTCTGCCTGTCTGTCTGTCTATAGAGGCTGAATGCCCTAGCAGCCCTGGTTCGAGGCCAACTCCCCACCCTGCACCGTAACATCATCACAGCTCTCATCACCGTAGACGTGCACGCCAGGGACATTGTCACAGACCTCGTGGCCCGGAAGGTATTGTAGGCCTGCAAACCACCCACTGCATCATGGGAAGTGTAGTTCATTGAAAAAAGATAGTTTTACATAAATCCAACTTGTCTGATCAAAAATAACTGTTTATGTCCTGTTTATTTGGCCTTGACCTTGATTAGTGACCAAGGCTGTGTGTGTGTGTGTGTGTGTGTGTGTGTGTGTGTGTAGGTTGACTCCAGCAGTAACTTTGAGTGGCAGAGGCAGCTGCGTTACTACTGGGACTTGGACCTAGATAACTGTGTGGCCAGGATGGCTCTGTCCACCTACATCTATGGATATGAATACCTGGGGGCCTGCCCTCGTCTCGTCATCACCCCACTCACGGTAATACACACACACACACACACACACACACACACACACACACACACACACACACACACACACACACACACACACACACACACACACACACACACACACACACACAAGACAGTAACAAACAATGTATCAAAGCAACAGTCTAAGACATTGCAGATGGTATCCTTCTGTGCATGATTGTCTTGGTGTGTGTGTGTGTGTGTGTGTGTGTGTGTGTGCACCTGCACTTCGGGACATTTTCCCTCATCAGACTGCATGGGGAAATCAGAAAAGCACTATGTGGGGAAAAATGTGTCAGGATGCCTTGATTAACATGCCCATGTTCCCCTGTGTCTCAAAGTTAAACAAATCCAAATATACTTTATATTTGAGATTCTTCAAAGTAGCCACCCTTTGCCTTGATGACAGCTTTGCCCACACTTGGCATTCTCTCAACCAGCTTCACCTGGAATGCTTTTCCAACAGTCTTGAAGGAGTTCCCACATATGCTGAGCACTTGTTGGCTGCTCTTCACTCTGCGGTCCAACTCATCCCAAACCATCTCAATTGGGTTGAGGTTTGGTAATGTGGATGCCAGGTCATCTGATGCAACACTTCATCACTCTCCTTCTTGGTCAAATAGCCCTTACACAGCCTGGAGGTGTGTTGGGTCATTGTCCTGTTGAAAAAAAAATGATAGTCCTACTAAGCTCAAACCAGATGGGATGGCGTATCGCTGCAGAATGTGGTGGTAGCCATGCTGGTTAAGTGTGCCTTGAATTCTAAGTAAATCACAGACAGTTTCACCAGCAAAGCACCCCCACAGCATCACACCTCTTCCTCCGTGCTTCACTGTGGGAACCACACATGCAGAGATCATCCGTTCAACTATCCTGCGTCTCACAAAGACATGACGGTTGGAACCAAAAATCTCAAATTTGGAGTCATCAGACCAAAGGACAGATTTCCACCAGTCTAATGTTCATTGCTCGTGTTTCTTGGCCCAAGCAACTCTTCTTCTAATTGGTGTCCTTTTAGTAGTGGTTTCTTTGCAGCAATTCAACCACAAAGGCCTGATTTACACAGTCCCCTCTGAACAGTTGATGTTGTGATGTCTGTTACTTGAACTACGTGAAGCATCTATTTGGGCTGCAATTTCTGAGGCTGGTAGCTCTAATGAACTTGTCCTCTGTAGCAGAGGTAACTCTGGGTCTTCCATTCCTGTGGCGGTCCTCATGAGAGCCAGTTTCATCATCATTTTTGCGACTGGCACTTGAAGTAACTTTCAATGTTCTTAATTTTCCTGATTGACTGACCTCTCTCTAGGATCTCTCCATTCATTAACCCGTTGTATGTCTCTCTCTAGGATCTCTCTATTCATTAACCCGTTGTATGTCTCTCTCTAGGATCTCTCCATCCATTAACTCATTGTATCTCTCTAGGATCTCTCTAGGATCTCTCTACCCACTAACCTGTTGTCTCTCTCTAGGATCTCTCCATCTATTAACCTGTTGTCTCTCTCTAGGATCTCTCCACCCACTAACCTGTTGTCTCTCTAGGATCTCTCTACCCATGAACCTGTTGTCTCTCTCTAGGATCTCTCTAGGAACTCCCCACATTTACCCATTGTCTCTCTCTAGGATCTCTACATCTATTAACTCATTGCATCTCTCTAGGATCTCTCCATCCATTAACTCATTGTATCTCTCTAGGATCTCTCCACCCACTAACCTGTTGTATCTCTCTAGGATCTCTCTAGGATCTCTCCATCTATTAACCCATTGTCTCTCTCTAGGATCTCTCTAGAATCTCTCTAGGATCTCTCCATCCATTAACCTGTTGTATCTCTCTAGGATCTCTCCATCCATTAACCTGTTGTCTCTCTCTAGGATCTCTCTAGGATCTCTCCATCCATTAACCTGTTGTATCTCTCTAGGATCTCTCCACCCATTAACCTGTTGTCTCTCTCTAGAATCTCTCTAGGATCTCTCCATCCATTAACCTGTTGTATCTCTCTAGGATCTCTCCATCCATTAACCTGTTGTCTCTCTCTAGGATCTCTCCATCAATTAACCCGTTGAATCTCTCTAGGATCTCTCCATCTATTAACTCATTGTATCTCTCTAGGATCTCTCCATCTATTAACTCATTGTATCTCTCTAGGATCTCTCCACCCATTAACCTGTTGTCTCTCTCTAGGATCTCTCCACCCATTAACCCATTGTCTCTCTCTAGGATCTCTCTAGGATCTCTCTAGGATCTCTCTAGGATCTCTCCATCCATTAACCCATTGTCTCTCTCTAGGATCTCTCCACCCACTAACCTGTTGTCTCTCTCTAGGATCTCTCCACCCACTAACCTGTTGTCTCTCTCTAGGATCTCTCCACCCATTAACCCATTGTCTCTCTCTAGGATCTCTCTAGGATCTCTCCACCCACTAACCTGTTGTCTCTCTCTAGGATCTCTCCACCCATTAACCTGTTGTCTCTCTCTAGGATCTCTCCACCCATTAACCCATTGTCTCTCTCTAGGATCTCTCTAGGATCTCTCCACCCACTAACCTGTTGTCTCTCTCTAGGATCTCTCCACCCATTAACCTGTTGACTCTCTCTAGGATCTCTCCACCCATTAACCCATTGTCTCTCTCTAGGATCTCTCTAGGATCTCTCCACCCACTAACCTGTTGTCTCTCTCTAGGATCTCTCTAGGATCTCTCTAGGATCTCTCCATCCATTAACCGATTGTATGTCTCTCTCTAGGATCTCTCCATTCATTAACCCGTTGTATGTCTCTCTCTAGGATCTCTCTATTCATTAACCCGTTGTATGTCTCTCTCTAGGATCTCTCCACCCATTAACCCATTGTCTCTCTCTAGGATCTCTCTAGGATCTCTCCACCCACTAACCTGTTGTCTCTCTCTAGGATCTCTCTAGGATCTCTCCATCCATTAACCCATTGTATGTCTCTAGGATCGTTGCTACCTGTGTCTGATGGGGGCTCTTCAGTTAGACCTTGGTGGGGCTCCAGCAGGCCCAGCTGGAACAGGGAAGACGGAGACCACTAAGGACCTGGCCAAAGCTCTGTCCATCCAGTGTGTCGTCTTCAACTGTTCTGATGGACTGGACTACAAGGTACTGATTAGACTGACCAGCACAGAACCTTCTATTCCAGGGTTTCCCAAACTCAGTCCTGCCCCGGCATTGCACAGCTGAGTCAAATAATCAGAGCCTGATGATGAGTTGGTTATTTCAATCAGCTGTTTGGGGAACCCTGTTCTCTCCCCCTCTTCCTTTACCCTTCTAATCCCAACCCTCTGTCTCCCTCTCTCCTATTGTCTTTGTTTTACCCAGACACTAACACTAGGGGACAGTGTCACCACAGCAGTGGATCTTCTTCATAATGAAGGATCCTGTTTTATTCCTGCTATCTGCTTAACCAATCACCTGTCTGTGTTGTAGATGATGGGGAAGTTCTTCAGTGGTCTGGCCCAATCAGGGGCCTGGTGTTGTTTTGATGAGTTTAACCGCATCGACATTGAGGTGCTGTCTGTCATCGCCCAGCAACTCATTACTATCCGCAATGCCAAGATGGCCAAGGTATACCCCCCCCTTTCCCCTGTCTGTCCCAATATCTTTACATTTAGAAACTGGGTGGTTCGAGCCCTGAATGCTGATTGGCTGAAGTCCGTGGTATATTAGACAGTATACTACCGGTATGACGAAACATGTATTGTTTACTGCTCTAATTATGTTGATAACCAGTTTATAATAGCATTAAGGCAACCCTGGGTTTGTGGTATATGGCCAATGTAGCACGGCTAAGGGCTGTATCCAGGCACCCTGCGTTGTGTCGTGCTTAAGAACAGCCGTTAGCCGTGGTATATTGGCCAATAACCACATCTCCTCGGGCCTTATTGCTGGAATATATCACAAATACAGTATATACTGGTACCTACAACTCACCACCATCCACAATGTGAAGATGGCCACGGTATAGCTACACCTGGTCACCCACAGCCTTCCTAGTTCTAACCTCCATCCATCACACCAGTCAGGCAAGATTGAAGAAGTTGTTAGCCCTCTGAACTAAAGCCTGGATATCAGGTCTGTTTCTTCAGTAGTTTAACTAACAGAATCGTCTGTTCCTGTTGTCACGGTGATGTGTACTCTACCTTAGTAAATGACATGGTAGATGCTCACAACCTGGTTCAGTCCTCCGTGTCATGTGGTCTCTGTCTTGTAGCTGTCCAGGTTCATGTTTGAGGGCAGAGAGATCAAGCTGGTGATGACATGTGCTGCCTTCATCACTATGAACCCAGGCTACGCTGGACGCACTGAGCTCCCTGACAACCTCAAAGCCCTGTTCAGACCCATAGCCATGATGGTGCCCAACTATGCCCTGATCGCTGAGGTAACTGGGGGGGCTGGGGATGTGTTACGATGCTGAGGTCATTTGTAGCTGGGGAGCAGATCATTGACTTCCGTTTCTCCCCCTCCATGCTTCCATTCTCTCCTCCTCTAGGTGATCCTCTACTCTGAGGGTTTTGAGTCCAGTAAGACTCTGGCCCGAAAGATGACCCAGATGTACAAGCTGTGTTCTGAGCAGCTCTCCCAACAGGACCACTACGACTTCGGCATGAGGGCCGTCAAGTCTGTCCTCGTCATGGCAGGGTAGGACCCACAGGGGGTGCTGTTCTGTACTGGTCTAGGGTAGGACCCACAGGGGGTGCTGTTCTATACTGGTCTAGGGTAGGACCCATAGGGGGTGCTATTCTATACTGGTCTAGGGTAGGACACACAGGGGGTGCTATTCTATACTGGTCTAGGGTAGGACCCCCAGGGGGTGCTATTCTATACTGGTCTAGGGTAGGACACACAGGGGGTGCTATTCTATACCGGTCTAGGGTAGGACCCACAGGGGGTGCTATTCTATACTGGTCTAGGGTAGGACACACAGGGGGTGCTATTCTATACTGGTCTAGGGTAGGACCCACAGGGGGTGCTATTCTATACCAGTCTAGGGTAGGACACACAGGGGGTGCTATTCTATACCGGTCTAGGGTAGGACACACAGGGGGTGCTATTCTATACTGGTCTAGGGTAGGACACACAGGGGGTGCTATTCTATACTGGTCTAGGGTAGGACACACAGGGGGTGCTATTCTATACCGGTCTAGGGTAGGACACACAGGGGGTGCTATTCTATACTGGTCTAGGGTAGGACACACAGGGGGTGCTATTCTATACTGGTCTAGGGTAGGACCCACAGGGGGTGCTATTCTATACTGGTCTAGGGTAGGACCCACAGGGGGTGCTATTCTATACTGGTCTAGGGTAGGACACACAGGGGGTGCTATTCTATACTGGTCTAGGGTAGGACCCACAAGGGGTGCTATTCTATACTGGTCTAGGGTAGGACACACAGGGGGTTCTATTCTATACTGGTCTAGGGTAGGACCCACAAGGGGTGCTATTCTATACTGGTCTAGGGTAGGACACACAGGGGGTGCTATTCTATACTGGTCTAGGGTAGGACCCACAGGGGGTGCTATTCTATACTGGTCTAGGGTAGGACCCACAGGGGGTGCTATTCTATACTGGTCTAGGGTAGGACCCACAGGGGGTGCTATTCTATACTGGTCTAGGGTAGGACCCACAAGGGGTGCTATTCTATACTGGTCTAGGGTAGGACACACAGGGGGTGCTATTCTATACTGGTCTAGGGTAGGACACACAGGGGGTGCTATTCTATACTGGTCTAGGGTAGGACACACAGGGGGTGCTATTCTATACTGGTCTAGGGTAGGACACACAGGGTGTGCTATTCTATACCGGTCTAGGGTAGGACACACAGGGGGTGCTATTCTATACTGGTCTAGGCTAGGACACAATGTTGTACCCACCCTGTTCAATCAAAGTTGCAAACCGGTATCAGTTAGATTTTGGGGGTAAAAACAAGGTACTTTTGAACTCGTCATGACCAGATAGGACACAGAGAGAAAAACAGAACTCTATTCAATCAAAACCACCAGCCGGTATCTGACAGTTTCTGGGCTTATGAAAAAACAAGGTAAAGGTCACTTTATGTACAAATCAGATTGAAACGATATTCAGTTGTATCCTCATAGTGCCGTTTACAGATCCCCCTCTACCCAGAACCCTCTACCCAGAACCCTCTACCCTTATGCATTTTACAGCCACTTCTATGCAAATGTGAACCTTTGGGTAGCGTTCCCAATGGCACCATATTCCCTATGCAGTGCACTGCTTTTGACCAGCTTTATATAGGGAATAAGGTGCCATTTGGGACACAGACCTTATTGTCAAAGCTGAGAGTGACACAGTGCAGAATGGTGACAGGAAGAGCAGACTAGACAAGGGAAATGCCTTGTTTCCTCTCTGCAGGGCTGACTCAGAGAGAATAAGATAGTAGCATATGACATCCTGCCTGGTCTACTGACCCGTTCCTCATCACACGACAGCTCCCTGACAGGAAGGACTGAGACACTGTATCAGCATCATATTAAAGATGATTGGCATCATTCAGATCCTCCTGGTCTAGATGTGGTAGTGATGTCCCCTGTCTGTCCCATCCATCTCGCTCCTGGTCTAGATGTGGTAGTAATGTCCCCTGTCTGTCCCATTCATCACACTCCTGGTCTAGATGTGGTAGTAATGTCCCCTGTCTGTCCCATCCATCACACTCCTGGTCTAGATGTGGTAGTAATGTCCCCTGTCTGTCCCATCCATCATGCTCCTGGTCTAGATGTGGTAGTAATGTCCCCTGTCTGTCCCATCCATCACACTCCTGGTCTAGATGTGGTAGTAATGTCCCCTGTCTGTCCCATCCATCATGCTCCTGGTCTAGATGTGGTAGTAATGTCCCCTGTCTGTCCCATCCATCACACTTAATCCCAGATTGACTCACGCAGCTATTGTCTTGTCACAGGGTGAGCTGTTCATTTTACAGGTGTGTGAATAACAAGCCCTCTGACTGTTTAGAGCCACCCTCTTCTGTCTGTCTCATTCACTTTTTACTACCGCTGTAAATCCAATGTAATGGGCCTGCCATTATCAGCCTGTGTGTGTGGGTGTGTGTGTTCCAGCACTCCACATTATTAATGAATGGGTTGGTGAACAGTCACTGGGGAATCATCATCCACCTTGATTAGCCGAGCTCTGGGAAAGGAGGGAGGGAGGATGACAGGAGGAGAGAGGAGAGGAATTCACTTCTACCTAACAACCTCCAACCAAGCTGTGTGTGTCTGCATGTGTGTTTGTGTGTAACAGAGAGATGGTGAGTGTGTTTAAAGTGATGTTTCAGTTCAGTGACCTTTAGACGACCCGGTGATGTTTCAGTTCAGTGACCTTTAGACGACCCGGTGATGTTTCAGTTCAGTGACCTTTAGACGACCCAGTGATGTATTCAGTTCAGTGACCTTTAGACGACCCAGTGATGTATTCAGTTCAGTGACCTTTAGACGACCCAGTGATGCATTCAGTTCAGTGACCTTTAGACGACCCGGTGATGTATTCAGTTCAGTGACCTTTAGACGATTCCAAATTGAAGTCAGTCAATTTAGGAAGTGATTTAAGGAAGTGATTTTGACTCTCGGAAGAGAGAGGGACCCCCACATTTATAGAGAATGCATTATGTTGTGCGTGTGACCCCCGACAGCTCTCTGAAGAGAGAGGGACCCCCACATTTATAGAGAATGCATTATGTTGTGCGTGTGACCCCCGACAGCTCTCTGAAGAGAGAGAACCCCCACATTTATAGAGAATGCATTATGTTGTATGTGTGACCCCCGACAGCTCTCTGAAGAGAGAGGGACCCCCACATTTATAGAGAATGCATTATGTTGTGTGTGTGACCCCTGACAGCTCTCTGAAGAGAGAGAACCCCCACCTGAGTGAAGACGTGGTTCTGATCAGGGCTCTGAGAGACTCCAATCTGCCCAAGTTCCTCACAGACGATGCTGCGCTCTTTGGGTGAGAGAACACACACACACACACACACAGACACACACACACACACATACACACACACACAAACCAATGGTGTCCCACAGCTAATGTTACAGCACTATGTTAATGTTACAGCACTACAGCACTACAGCACTATGCCTCATCAGGCCTCATCATGCCTCATCATGCCTTACTGCAGACTGACGTGTGTGTTTGTCCGTATGACGGCTCTGTGTGTGTGACGCCTGTGTATGACTGTGTGTGTATGTCCGTATGACGGCTCTGTGTGTGTGACGTCTGTGTGTTTCTGTATATGACGGTTCTGTGTCTGTGTGTTCTCTGCTCTAGTGGCATCATGTCTGACCTGTTCCCTGGCGTTTCCATCCCTGAACATGACTACGGTGTTCTCCAAACCACCATCCTGGAGTCTCTAGTGAAACGCAACCTGCAGCCCCTACCCAGCATGACGCACAAGGTACTGACTGACCCTACCCAGCATGACGCACAAGGTACTGACTGACCCTACCCAGCATGACGCACAAGGTACTGACTGACCCTACCCAGCATGACGCACAAGGTACTGACTGACCCTACCCAGCATGACGCACAAGGTACTGACTGACCCTACCCAGCATGACGCACAAGGTACTGACTGACCCTACCCAGCATGACGCACAAGGTACTGACTGACCCTACCCAGCATGACGCACAATGTACTGACTGACCCTACCCAGCATGACGCACAAGGTACTGACTGACCCTACCCAGCATGACGCACAATGTACTGACTGACCCTACCCAGCATGACGCACAATGTACTGACTGACCCTACCCAGCATGATGCACAAGGTACTGACTGACCCTACCCAGCATGATGCACAAGGTACTGACTGACCCTACCCAGCATGATGCACAAGGTACTGACTGATCCTACCCAGCATGATGCACAAGGTACTGACTGACCCTACCCAGCATGACCAACAAGGTACTGCCTGACCCTACCCAGCATGACCAACAAGGTACAGACTGGCCCTACCCAACATGACCTACAAGGTACTGACTGACCCTACCCAGCATGACCAACAAGGTACTGACTGACCCTACCCAGCATGACCAACAAGGTACAGACTGACCCTACCCAGCATGACGCACAAGGTACTGACTGACCCTACCCAGCATGACGCACAAGGTACTGACTGACCCTACCCAGCATGACGCACAATGTACTGACTGACCCTACCCAGCATGATGCACAAGGTACTGACTGACCCTACCCAGCATGATGCACAAGGTACTGACTGACCCTACCCAGCATGACGCACAAGGTACTGACTGATCCTACCCAGCATGATGCACAAGGTACTGACTGACCCTACCCAGCATGACCAACAAGGTACAGACTGGCCCTACCCAACATGACCTACAAGGTACTGACTGACCCTACCCAGCATGACCAACAAGGTACTGACTGACCCTACCCAGCATGACCAACAAGGTACAGACTGACCCTACCCAGCATGACGCACAAGGTACTGACTGACCCTACCCAGCATGACGCACAAGGTACTGACTGACCCTACCCAGCATGACGCACAAGGTACTGACTGATCCTACCCAGCATGATGCACAAGGTACTGACTGACCCTACCCAGCATGACCAACAAGGTACTGACTGACCCTACCCAGCATGACCAACAAGGTACAGACTGACCCTACCCAACATGACCTACAAGGTACTGACTGACCCTACCCAGCATGACCAACAAGGTACTGACTGACCCTACCCAGCATGACCAACAAGGTACAGACTGACCCTACCCAGCATGACCAACAAGGTACTGACTGACCCTACCCAGCATGACCAACAAGGTACTGACTGACCCTGCCCAGCATGACCAACAAGGTACAGACTGACCCTACCCAACATGACCTACAAGGTACTGACTGACCCTACCCAGCATGACCAACAAGGTACTGACTGACCCTACCCAACATGCCCTACAAGGTACTGACTGACCCTACCCAACATGACCAACAAGGTACTGACTGACCCTACCCAACATGACCTACAAGGTACTGACTGACCCTCCCCGGCATGACCAACAAGGTACTGACTGACCCTACCCAACATGACCTACAAGGCACTGACTGACCCTACCCAGCATGACGCACAAGGTACTGACTGACCCTACCCAGCATGACGCACAATGTACTGACTGACCCTACCCAGCATGACGCACAAGGTACTGACTGACCCTACCCAGCATGACGCACAATGTACTGACTGACCCTACCCAGCATGACGCACAATGTACTGACTGACCCTACCCAGCATGACGCACAATGTACTGACTGACCCTACCCAGCATGACGCACAAGGTACTGACTGACCCTATCCAGCATGACGCACAAGGTACTGACTGACCCTACCCAGCATCACGCACAAGGTACTGACTGCCCCTACCCAGCATGACGCACAAGGTACTGGCTGACCCTACCCAGCATGACGCACAAGGTACTGACTGACCCTACCCAGCATGACGCACAAGGTACTGACTGACCCTACCCAGCATGACGCACAAGGTACTGACTGACCCTACCCAGCATGACCAACAAGGTACTGACTGACCCTACCCAGCATGACGCACAAGGTACTGACTGACCCTACCCAGCATGACGCACAATGTACTGACTGACCCTACCCAGCATGATGCACAATGTACTGACTGACCCTACCCAGCATGATGCACAAGGTACTGACTGACCCTACCCAGCATGACCAACAAGGTACTGACTGAGCCTACCCAACATGACCTACAAGGTACTGACTGACTGACTGAACTTATGTATTAATTTAAATAAACATAATGTAGGCCTTAAAGTGCTTTATATAATTAAGTAATCAATGATGGCTATGTCATTACAAATGATCAAGATTAAACACAAAAACATAATTCAACAAAATCATTCAATTTGGTTCAGTTTGACTTCAAATTAAAATACATGAATTAGTGATGATGTATGATCCTTATATGTTTCTCTGTGTGATTGTAACCCTTCCTCTCCCTCCCTCCAGGTGATCTCTGTGTGGTTGTAACCCTTCCTCTCCCTCCCTCCAGGTGATCTCTGTGTGGTTGTAACCCTTCCTCTCCCTCCCTCCAGGTGATCCAGCTGTATGAGACCATGATAGTACGTCATGGTGTGATGTTGGTGGGTCCTACAGGTGGAGGGAAGACCACGGTCTACTCCATCCTGTCTGATACCTTAGATACCCTGTGGCAGGCTGGCCACGGGAAACACAACCCCTTCTACCTCCCGGTCAAGACATACGTCCTCAACCCCAAGTCTGTCACCATGGGAGAGCTCTACGGAGAGGTACGCCTGGCTGACAATTCATCTGTGCACTAACAGACTCACATACTGTCGTTTCATTTCAACCATTTGATGTCTATGATGTACTGAGGGCTTTGCGGATGTTAATAAAGCTATAGGGGCTGATTCTCTTGACCTCTTCTCACTGCAGCTCTCTGCTCCACTTACAGAACCACTGACCTTTATTTTAACCTGACTATTGTTTCTGGTGTTCTCATTTAAGATCTGGAAAGTGGCACATGTCCTCCCCTTACATGAAGGAGGAGATCCTTCTGACTTAGATAACTACTGTCCAATTTCCCCGACCAACTTTTAGCGAATAACTTTTTTAACTTCTCACTGTTCTAATATGAACCAATCCGGTTTTAGACCTGGACACAGCACCGGTTCAGCTGCTACGGTTATTCTAGATGATGTGTTAAATTGCTTGGATCATAAAAAAATCATTCTGCTGCCTTATTTAGAGACCTTTTCGAGGCCTTTGACATTGTTGACCGTCACATTCTCATTCAAAGGCTGACTGAAATAGGTCTGGGTCAGGCTTTTTGCAAGTGGTTTGAGAATGATCTGTCAGACAGGACTCAATGCATGATCTCTGATGGTGTTCAGTCTAGTTTCCTGGATATTACAAAAGGTGTACCGCAGGGGTCTGTACTGGGACCTGTTCTCTTTACTATTTATGTCAATAATACTGGTCTATCTGTTAACTTGTAATATTCATCTGTAGGCAGACGACAGTGTGATGTATGCCACTGACCCAACTGTTTGCCAGTTTATATTAGAGCT
Source organism: Oncorhynchus kisutch (assembly GCF_002021735.2). NCBI lineage: Eukaryota > Metazoa > Chordata > Actinopteri > Salmoniformes > Salmonidae > Oncorhynchus > Oncorhynchus kisutch. Next base: position 7,677 of record NW_022263524.1, on the reverse strand, counting down.
GCAGTCGGACCTTGTTACCTTACAGAATGCCCTGGTTGGTTTAAAACTGGTACTTAATGTGTGCAAAACTAAATACATGTTGTTCACTAATTCTCTCAAAATTGTTTCAGATGGACTACATACTTATTTATTGGATGGTTCTCCCATCTTTCGGGTTCCCACCTATAAATATCTGTGCATTTCGATTGGCTAAGACTTAATGTTTAATAGAACACATGGATGAGCTAGTTAAAAAGCTCAGATTTAAAGTGGGCTTCTGTTTTTAGACGTACTGTAGATCTGGCCTCTCCCTAAATAGCAGGAAGCAGGTTGTACAGTCATATCTACTGCCAGTTGTTAACTATGGTCATGTTTTATTGGTAATGTTCATTTCTCTTCCTGTTTGTGAGAAAAGGTTTGTACTCAGGGCACCATTGGGAATGAGACCCTGGTCTCAATTGAGCTGCTCTGAATAAATAAAAGTGAATACCACATTTTTTCAATCAGTCTATAAATAAATCTATCCATAAACAGTCAGTTGATTTGTTAACAGTTAACCATCCAACTCATTAATGTACCAATTAGTTCAATCAATGAATCCTTCGTTCGCTTGCTCACTCGTTTACTCACTCACTTGCTATTGGTTTTTACCAATGTGTAGATACAAACATAGGTTACAAAGTGCATAACATGAGCCCCTAACCTTTAATCCCGGACCCCTACAGGTGAACATATTGACCCTGGAGTGGCGTGACGGCCTGATGGCGCTCAGCGTGCGAGCGGCCTGCAACGACACCAGCGATGACCACAAGTGGATCGTGTCGGACGGTCCGGTGGACGCACTGTGGATTGAGAACATGAACACGGTCCTGGACGACAACAAGATGCTGTGTCTGGCCAACAGCGAACGCATCAAACTGACCCCGTCTATACACATGGTGTTTGAGGTCAGAGAGGGGTCAGGGGTTATAGGTTAGAGGTTCCTCTTCATTGCGTTCTAGTGTTGATGACAAGCGGGACAATCACTATGGACGTCATTGACATGAACAGATAATAGTGACATGTTAAAGATCCAGACTTTGTAAATGCTCTGCAACCTCTGTGTTGTGTGTCTCAGGTCCAGGACTTATCGGTGGCGTCCCCAGCCACAGTGAGTCGCTGTGGGATGGTCTACATCGACTCTAACGAACTCAAATGGATGCCCTATGTCCAGACCTGGATCACTGGCCTGGCTAACAAGGTGATTTACCAGTCTCCTTAACATGGTCCAGACCTGGATCACTGGCCTGACTAACAAGGTGATTTACCAGTCTCCTTAACATGGTCCAGACCTGGATCACTGGCCTGACTAACAAGGTGATTTACCAGTCTCCTTAACATGGTCCAGACCTGGATCACTGGCCTGGCTAACAAGGTGATTTACCAGTCTCCTTAACATGGTCCAGACCTGGATCACTGGCCTGGCTAACAAGGTGATTTACCAGTCTCCTTAACATGGTCCAGACCTGGATCACTGGCCTGACTAACAAGGGGATTTACCAGTCTCCTTAACATGGTCCAGACCTGGATAACTGGCCTGACTAACAAGGTGTTTTCCTGCGCTGATCACATCTCTACTCCGAATATACATCTACCATGTCTTCATAATCATAATGCCCCTCTGTGGAAGTAGCTGTGGGCTCAGTCAAGCCTGTTTGGAAATCTGTATTCTCATGTTATCGTTCTGTGAAGATCACAGAGAATGTCGCCTGTCTCAGACCAAAGACAGAGGTGTATCTAACTATATAGATGGCTAGAATGGTACTCCTACCGTTAGTGTCAGCAGATCCATCATAAACATCAACCACCACAACACATCACCTCTAACCTCTAACCTTTACACACTCTCTCCGTCACCTCTAACCTTTACACATTCTCTCTTCGTCACCTCTAACCTTTACACATTCTCTCTTCGTCACCTCTAACCTTTACACATTCTCTCTCCGTCACCTCTAACCTTTACACATTCTCTCTTCGTCACCTCTAACCTTTACACATTCTCTCTTCGTCACCTCTAACCTTTACACATTCTCTCTTCGTCACCTCTAACCTTTACACATTCTCTCTTGCATCATTAGAGGAGGATCCTGTGAACTGTCCCTGTCTTTATGATAACTGTCTTTAAATGGTTTTATATCCTTCCTCGTACTGCTGCTGCTGTTTCTGATGTTATAGCAGACAGATGTTACAGACCTACAGTGTTGTCAGAGATGGGTTATATCTGCTGTTGTTTCTGATGTTATAGCAGACAGATGTTACAGACCTACAGTATTGTCAGAGATGGGTTATATCTGCTGTTGTTTCTGATGTTATATAGCAGACAGATGTTACAGACCTACAGTATTGTCAGAGATGGGTTATATCTGCTGTTGTGTCTGATGTTACAGACCTACAGTGTTGTCAGAGATGGGTTATATCTGCTGTTGTGTCTGATGTTACAGACCTACAGTATTGTCAGAGATGGGTTATATCTGCTGTTGTGTCTGATGTTACAGACCTACAGTATTGTCAGAGATGGGTTATATCTGCTGTTGTGTCTGATGTTACAGACCTACAGTGTTGTCAGAGATGGGTTATATCTGCTGTTGTGTCTGATGTTATAGCTGACAGATGATGGGTTATATCTGCTGTTGTGTCTGATGTTACAGACCTACAGTATTGTCAGAGATGGGTTATATCTGCTGTTGTGTCTGATGTTACAGACCTACAGTGTTGTCAGAGATGGGTTATATCTGCTGTTGTTTCTGATGTTATAGCTGACAGATGATGGGTTATATCTGCTGTTGTGTCTGATGTTATAGCTGACAGATGATGGGTTATATCTGCTGTTGTGTCTGATGTTATAGCTGACAGATGATGGGTTATATCTGCTGTTGTGTCTGATGTTACAGACCTACAGTATTGTCAGAGATGGGTTATATCTGCTGTTGTGTCTGATGTTACAGACCTACAGTGTTGTCAGAGATGGGTTATATCTGCTGTTGTGTCTGATGTTATAGCTGACAGATGATGGGTTATATCTGCTGTTGTGTCTGATGTTATAGCTGACAGATGATGGGTTATATCTGCTGTTGTTTCTGATGTTATAGCTGACAGATGATGGGTTATATCTGCTGTTGTGTCTGATGTTATAGCAGACAGATGATGGGTTATATCTGCTGTTGTGTCTGATGTTATAGCTGACAGATGATGGGTTATATCTGCTGTTGTTTCTGATGTTATAGCTGACAGATAATGGGTTATATCTGCTGTTGTTTCTGATGTTATAGCTGACAGATGATGGGTTATATCTGCTGTTGTTTCTGATGTTATAGCTGACAGATGATGGGTTATATCTGCTGTTGTTTCTGATGTTATAGCTGACAGATGATGGGTTATATCTGCTGTTGTTTCTGATGTTATAGCTGACAGATGATGGGTTATATCTGCTGTTGTGTCTGATGTTATAGCTGACAGATGATGGGTTATATCTGCTGTTGTTTCTGATGTTATAGCTGACAGATGATGGGTTATATCTGCTGTTGTTTCTGATGTTATAGCTGACAGATGATGGGTTATATCTGCTGTTGTTTCTGATGTTATAGCTGACAGATGATGGGTTATATCTGCTGTTGTTTCTGATGTTATAGCTGACAGATGATGGGTTATATCTGCTGTTGTTTCTGATGTTATAGCTGACAGATGATGGGTTATATCTGCTGTTGTTTCTGATGTTATAGCTGACAGATGATGGGTTATATCTGCTGTTGTTTCTGATGTTATAGCTGACAGATGATGGGTTATATCTGCTGTTGTTTCTGATGTTATAGCTGACAGATGATGGGTTATATCTGCTGTTGTTTCTGATGTTATAGCTGACAGATGATGGGTTATATCTGCTGTTGTTTCTGATGTTATAGCTGACAGATGATGGGTTATATCTGCTGTTGTTTCTGATGTTATAGCTGACAGATGATGGGTTATATCTGCTGTTGTTTCTGATGTTATAGCAGACAGATGATGTATCTTGATTACTGTCTATTGATTGGTTGGTTGACATGGATCTTTATCTTAATTCAAAAGCCAACTTTTACCTGTTTTTTCTTGATGTCCTGATCATACATTTAACTTGCCCTGCTTCTCACTCTCTCTGCCCTCTCTGTTGCTGTCTCCCCCTATCCTCCTCTCCCTTCTACCCCCCCCCCAGCTCCCTGAAGCAGTGTGTGTGTACCTGTTGGCGTTGTTTGAGCAGTACGTGGAGAAGGGTCTTCAGTTTGTGTGGAAGCGTTGTGTCCAGGCCATGGGCCAGGTGGACATCAGTAAGGTCACTACCCTCTGCTGCCTGTTGGAGGCGCTGCTGCTGGGAGACGGAAGACCAGACCTCAAGATGGTAGGCTAAATGTTACTAGAGCGCAGCATGACCACAACCACATGTTAACCAGTCATTATACACATCTTTAAACTGGGTGGTTCGAGCCCTGAAAGCTGATTGGCTGACAGACGTGGTATATCAGACCGTATACCACAGGTATGACAAAACATTATTTTTTTTACTTCTCTAATTACGTTGTCGACCAGTTTATAATAGCAATAAGGCACCTCGGGGGTTTGTGGTATATGGCCAATATAGCATGGCTAAGGGCTGTATCCAGGCACTCCACGTTGCGTTGTGCGTAGAACAGCCCTTAGCCGTGGTATATTGACCATATACCACACCCCCTCGGGCCTTATTGCTTATTAAGTATAGTTCCATCTCTGTGTGTGTGTGTGTGTTCTAGGAAGCTAAGCACCTGAACAGTGTGTTGTGTCAGACGTTTGTGTTCTGCTACCTGTGGTCTGTGGGGGGTAACCTGACTGACAGCCACTGGGATGCCTTCGACAGCTTCGTCAGACAACAGTTTGAAGACAATAATGATGCCAAGGTTAGTAGGGCCTTCATCAGCATCGTTATAATCATCATCATAGTCAGAATAATTATACTAATAATAATTATCATTGTCATCATTTGTAGTCAGAATTATAATAATCATCATTATTGTCAGAATTGTAATCATCATCATTATTGTCAGAATTGTAATCATCATCATTATAGTCAGAATTATGATCATCATCATAGTCAGAATTATGATCATCATCATAGTCAGAATTATGATCATCATCATAGTCAGAATTATGATCATCATCATAGTCAGAATTGTAATCATCATCATAGTCAGAATTGTAATCATCATCATAGTCAGAATTATGATCGTCATCATAGTCAGAATTATAATCATCATCATTATAATCAGAATTATAATCATCATCATCTTAGTCAGAATTATAATCATCATCATAGAATTATAATCATCATCATCATAGTCAGAATTATAATCATCATCATAGTCAGAATTATAATCATCATCATAGTCAGAATTATAATCATCATCATAGTCAGAATTATAATCATCATCATAGTCAGAATTATAATCAGCATCATAGTCAGAATTATAATCATCATCATAGTCAGAATTATAATCAGCATCATTATAGTCAGAATTATAGTCATCATTATTGTCAGAATTATAATCATCATCATAGTCAGAATTATGATCATCATCATAGTCAGAATTAAAATAATCATCATTATAGTCATCATTATAGTCAGAATTATAATCATCATCATCATTATAGTCAGAATTATCATCATGATCATCTTCATTATTGTCAGAATTATTATCATTATAGTCAGAATTATCATCATCATCATTATAGTCAGAATTATCATCATCATCATTATATTCATAATTATCATTATCATCATTATAGTCAGAATTATAATAATAATCATCATCATAGTGAGAATTATAATCATCTACAGCATGCCATGCCTATCACACACACAGGGGGAGAGAGACACACTATATACTGTTTCTTTTCCATACCATCAGAAGACTGCATTTTTTTTAAATACTGCATTTCCAGACAGGTTCAAAGCTTTATCTATTACCAGAGTCCAACTTAACCTGCCCTGACTGCCATACATATTACTGAAGGCCAACACTCCTCGCCAGGTGCTAGCTAGTATTAGCATGCTACAGAGGTTGTAAACTGGAGAATGGGGATTCTGTCCTGTTTTCTTCTAAGGTTCGATTTTCTTTATCTGAAACTCCATGGGCAAGAACTAGGACCAGACCCTTTCTGCCTGGCTAGAATTTCTCTTTCAAGCCGAACTGAACTTGAGAACCAACTTCTCTTCGTTAAAATCTGCATATGTAACATCAACATTAGTCAACAACATTTATTTTGATTTCCACAATGGCCACTTGCCCACTACCAAAGGATAACAGCTGTCCACTACCACAGGATAAACGCTGTCCACTACCAAAGGATAAACAGCTGTCCACTACCAAAGGATAAACAGCTGTCACTACCACAGGATAAACAGCTGCCCACTACCAAAGGATAAACAGCTGTCCACTACCACAGGATAAACAGCTGTCCACTACCACAGGATAACAGCTGTCCACTACCACAGATAAACAGCTGTCCACTACCACAGGATAAACAGCTGTCCACTACCAAAGGATAAACAGCTGTCCACTACACAGGATAAACAGCTGCCCACTACCAAAGGATAAACAGCTGCCCACTAACCACAGGATAAACAGCTGCCCACTACCACAGGATAAACAGCTGTCCACTACCACAGGATAAACAGCTGCCACTACCAAAGGATAAACAGCTGCACACTACCAGGATAAACAGCTGCCCACTACCAAAGGATAAACAGCTGTCCCACTACCACAGGATAAACAGCTGCCCATACCACAGGATAAACAGCTGCCCACTACCAAAGGATAACAGCTGCCCAATACCAAAGGATAAACAGCTGTCCACTACCAACGGATAAACAGCTGCCCACTACCAAAGGATAAACAGCTGCCCACTACCAAAGGATAAACCGCTGTCCACTACCACAGGATAAACAGCTGCCCACTACCACAGGATAAACAGCTGCCCACTACCACAGGATAACAGCTGCCCACTACCACAGGATAAACAGCTGCCCACTACCAAAGGATAAACAGCTGCCACCACTACCAACGGATAAACAGCTGCCCACTACCACAGGATAACGCTGCCACTACCAAAGGATAAACAGCTGCCCACTACCACGGAAACAGCTGTCCCACTACACACATGGGATAAACAGCTTGCCACTACCACAGGATAACAGCTGTTCCACTACCACAGGATAAACAGCTGTCCACTACAAGGATAAACAGCTGCCCACTACCAACAGATAAACAAGCTTGCCCACTACCAACAGGATAAACAGCTGCCCACTACCACAGGATAAAACAGGCTGCCCACTACCAACAGGATAAACAGCTTCCCCACTACCACAGGATAAACAGCTGCCACTACCAAAGATAAACCAGCTTTCCACTACCACAGGATAAACAGCTGCCCACTACCACAGGATAAACAGCTGCCACTACCACAGGATAAACCAGCTGCCCCACTACCACAGGATAAACAGCTTCCACTACCACAGGATAAACAGCTGTCCACTTTACCACAGGTAAACAGCTGCCCACTACCCACAGGATAAACAGCTGGTCCACTACCAAGAGGATAACAGCTGCCCACTACCACAGGCTAAACAGCTTCCCACTACCACAGGATAAACAGCTG
>NW_022263523.1:40000-51589 GCF_002021735.2 Oncorhynchus kisutch | reverse complement strand
GAGACAGAGAGAGACGAGAGAGACAGAAGAGAGCGAGAGAGACAGAGAGAGCGAGAGAGACAGAGAGCGAGAGAGAGAGAGAGAGCGAGGAGACGAGAGAAGAGAGAGAGAGAGAGAGAGACAGAGAGAGACAGAGACAGAGAGAGAGAGACAGAGAGAGAGAGAGAGACAGAGAGAGAGAGAGAGAGAGCGAGAGAGAGAGAGAGAGAGAGAGAGAGAGAGGAGAGAGAGAGAGAGAGAGAGAGACAGAGAGACAGAGAGAGAGAGAGCTAGAGAGCGAGACAGAGAGCTAGAGACAAGAGAGAGAGAGACAGAGAGAGACAGAGCTAGAGAGCGAGACAGAGAGAGTGAGAGAGACAGAGGAGGAGAGAGAGAGAGCGAGAGGAGAGAGAGATATTAAACTGTACTGAGGCCATTCTCTCCAGACTGGGCCTCTGCGTTTGATCTCCTCAACAGTCTTCTTGCGGGAGTCCTGGTCTGACCTGGAGACAAACACTGGTCTGATGTACTTGATCAGGGCTGGAGGACAGGAGACACAACAGTCAGACACATACTAGTGCTGGGGCCATAAGGTATATTAGCCTGGGTAACAGCATTCCACTCATTAACACTGATCTGGGACCAGGTTAAAGTTATCTGCCGAGCCAACATTTTCTACATATGAACCTAATAGGTCTAGTCGTGAAGATCCTGTACAATTTCAGTTGTAATTTTACAACAGAGAATCTGTTAGGTTAACAGGAAGTGGTTAACAGGAAGTGGTTATCTACGAACTCAGCTTCAGTGGTTATTCAGCCCTTGTCCAGGTCCAATCATTTACAGAACTGTACCGGTTACCGTTCTGACTCAAACCACACTTCCTGAAACGGGAAGTTCACTCCTGTCAGACCTGAAAGGTCACACCAGGGTCACACCAGGGTTCAACACAGGGTTCAACACCAGAGTTCAACACAGGGTTCAACACCAGGGTCCAACACCAGGGTTCAACACCAGGGTTCAACACCAGGGTTCAACACCAGGTCCAACACCAGGGTCCAACACCAGGGTCCAACACAGGGTCCAACCAGGTCCAACACAGGGTTCAACACCAGCGTCCAACACCAGGGTCCAACACCAGGGTCCAACACCAGGGTCCAACACCAGGGTTCAACACAGGGTCCAACACCAGGGTCCAACACCAGGGTTCAACACCAGGGTCCAACACCAGGGTCCAACACCAGGGTCCAACAGGGGTCACTCTTCAAAACACTTCCTCTAGTCAAGGTTCTCACTTCCACTTCCCCCTGCTTTGACACAGGTCTCAATGTCCTCTATATCAGAGACTACTGCTGTACTGTAGAGCTGGACCCTGTGGTGCTGAGCCTGGGTCAGAACTACTGCTGTACTGTAGAGCTGGACCCTGTGGTGCTGAGCCTGGGTCAGAACTACTGTATTATAGACCTGGACCCTGTGGGGTTGAGCCTGGGTCAGAACTACTGTACTGTAGAGCTGAACCCTGTGGTGTTGAGCCTGTCTCTGGGTCAGAACTACTGTATTATAGACCTGGACCCTGTGGTGTTGAGCCTGGGTCAGAACTACTGTACTGTAGAGCTGAACCCTGTGGTGTTGAGCCTGTCTCTGGGTCAGAACTACTGTATTATAGACCTGGACCCTGTGGTGTTGAGCCTGGGTCAGAACTACTGTATTATAGACCTGGACCCTGTGGTGTTGATCCTTGGTCAGAACTACTGCTGTACTGTAGACCTGGACCCTGTGGTGCTGAGCCTGGGTCAGAACTACTGTACTGTAGAGCTGGACCCTGTGGTGCTGAGCCTGGGTCAGAACTACTGTCCTGTAGAGCTGAACCCTGTGGTGCTGAGCCTGGGTCAGAACTACTGTCCTGTAGAGCTGGACCCTGTGGTGTTGAGCCTGGGTCAGAACTACTGTACTGTAGAGCTGGACCCTGTGGTGCTGAGCCTGGGTCAGAACTACTGTCCTGTAGAGCTGGACCCTGTGGTGTTGAGCCTGGGTCAGAACTACTGTACTGTAGAGCTGAACCCTGTGGTGTTGAGCCTGTCTCTGGGTCAGAACTACTGTATTATAGACCTGGACCCTGTGGTGCTGAGCCTGTCTCTGGGTCTGAACTACTGTATTATAGACCTGGACCCTGTGGTGTTGAGCCTGTCTCTGGGTCAGAACTACTGTATTACAGACCTGGACCCTGTGGTGTTGAGCCTGTCTCTGGGTCAGAACTACTGTATTACAGACCTGGACCCTGTGGTGTTGAGCCTGTCTCTGGGTCAGAACTAGCTAGTCTAGCCCTAGTCTAGCCACTACACAGCCATTAGTCCCAGGGATCTAGTCTAGCACTACACAGGCATTGGTCCCAGGGATCTAGTCTAGCCACTACACAGCCAACATGATTCTATTACAGAGTAGGCTTGCTGCTGCTGAACACAATGAATGTCCAAATCCACTCCCTCTGTTACGCCTGGTTACCCTAACAAGATGTTGAGGAGGTTATTAGATCCCGGCCCTGACACTCAGCCAACAACGCTGCAGTGAAAGGTTTCCCCTCGTAGGTCTCTATGAATATCAGCGAAGGTAAAACACGGTTAGAACTGTACTTAAATATAATCTAGAGTTAGTGAATTTCCTAATGATCTTCTGTGTGACGCAAGATCACAGGTTAGAGGACTTCAACAGTACAGGCCTAGTGACACAAGATCACAGGTTAGAGGACTTCAATGTCCACTTGTCTACAGTACAGGCCTAGTGGCACAAGATCACAGGTTAGAGGACTTCAACAGTACAGGCCTAGTGACCACAAGATCACAGGTTAGAGGACTTCAATGTCCACTTGTCTACAGTACAGGCCTAGTGGCACAAGATCACCAGGTTAGAGGACTTCAATGTCCACGTCTCTACAGTACAGGCCTAGTGACACAAGATCACAGGTTAGAGGACTTCAATGTCCACGTCTCTACAGTACAGGCCTAGTGGCACAAGATCACAGGTTAGAGGACTTCAATGTCCACGTCTCTACAGTACAGGCCTAGTGACACAAGATCACAGGTTAGAGGACTTCAATGTCCACGTCTCTACAGTACAGGCCTAGTGACACAAGATCACAGGTTAGAGGACTTCAACAGTACAGGCCTAGTGACACAAGATCACAGGTTAGAGGACTTCAACAGTACAGGCCTAGTGACACAAGATCACAGGTTAGAGGACTTCAATGTCCACTTGTCTACAGTACAGGCCTAGTGGCACAAGATCACAGGTTAGAGGACTTCAACAGTACAGGCCTAGTGACACAAGATCACAGGTTAGAGGACTTCAATGTCCACAGTACAGGCCTAGTGGCACTAGGGAACACTGACATAAGGTACGCTTTATATTGGCTTCTACACAACTGACAAGTCATCCAACTCTTCCTCCAGCTCTGCAGCTACAGCTTCCTCTCTCTCTCTCTCTCTCTCTACAGCTTCCTCTCTCTCTCTCTCTCTCTCTCTCTCTCTACAGCTTCCTCTCTCTCTCTCTCTCTCTCTACAGCTTCCTCTCTCTCTCTCTCTCTCTCTCTCTCTCTCTACAGCTTCCTCTCTCTCTCTCTCTCTCTACAGCTTCCTCTCTCTCTCTCTCTCTCTCTACAGCTTCCTCTCTCTCTCTCTCTCTACAGCTTCCTCTCTGTCTCTGTCTCTCTCTCTCTCAGATGCACTATGTCAGACAGGGAAGCAGTATTGACACAGACAGAGAGAGCGAGAGACAGAACAAAAGAAGAACAAACACCATTGTAAATACAACCCATATTTATGCTTATTTATTTTATCTTGTGTCCTTTAGCCATTTGTACATTGTTAGAACACTGTATATATATATAATATGACATTTGTAATGTCTTTACTGTTTTGAAACTTCTGTATGTGTAATGTTTACTGTTAATTTTTGTTGTTTTTCACTTTATATATTCACTTTGTATGTTGTCTACCTCACTTGCTTTGGCAATGTTAACACATGTTTCCCATGCCAATAAAGCCCTTGAATTGAATTGAATTGAATTGAATTGACAGAGGGAGAGAGACAGAGACAGAGAGACAGAGAGACAGAGGGAGAGAGACAGAGACAGAGAGACAGAGGGAGAGAGACAGAGACAGAGACAGAGAGACAGAGGGAGAGAGACAGAGACAGAGAGACAGAGACAGAGAAATAGACAGTGAGACAGAGGGAGAGAGGGAGACAGGGACACCAACAGAGAGAGAGAGAGAGAGAGAGAGAGAGAGAAATAGACAGTGAGACAGAGGGAGAGAGGGAGACAGGGACACCAACACAGAGAGAGAGACAGAGAAATAGACAGTGAGACAGAGGGAGACAGGGACACAGACAGAGAGGAAGAGAGACAGAGAGACAGAGGGAGAGAGCGAGACACGGACACAGACAGAGACAGAGAGACAGAGGGACATAGAGAATCCTACTCACTGCCCCAGACAGGGATGTCCTTGCTCTCTGCCTTCATGACGATGGAGGACATGGACATGGTGACGGGGATAGCATCGAAATAGGAGGAGTGGGGTCCCAGCGTTAGGATAGGGGCCTCGGCCGGTAGCGCCTGGCGCCCCTTCACCGTCATCCAATGGAAGCCTCCTGCAAACCACATGACCCGCATGATGGTCCTCAGAGCCACGTCCACAAACCTGGAGAGACATTTGTTACATTGAGTTATTTACAGAACCACACAACATTGCTAATTTAGAGGATAGATGGTACAGTGGAGGAGAGTCACCACAGCAGGAGAGTCCCTACAACCATTATTCTACAGACATTGAGCAGACACCACAGCAGGAGAGTCCCCTTCAACCATTATTCTATAGACATTGAGCAGACACCACAGCAGGAGAGTCCCTACAACCATTATTCTACAGACATTGAGCAGACACCACAGCAGGAGAGTCCCCTTCAACCATTATTCTACAGACATTGAGCAGACACCACAGCAGGAGAGTCCCTACAACCATTATTCTACAGATATTTAGCAGACACCACAGCAGGAGAGACCCTTCAACCATTATTCTACAGACATTGAGCAGAAAACCACAGCAGGAGAGACCCTTCAACCATTATTCTACAGACATTGAGCAGACACCACAGCAGGAGTGACCCTACAACCATTATTCTACAGACATTGAACAGACACCACAGCAGGAGAGTCCCTACAACCATTATTCTACAGACATTGAGCAGACACCACAACAGGAGAGTCCCCTTCAACCATTATTCTACAGACATTGAGCAGACACCACAACAGGAGAGTCCCTACAACCATTATTCTACAGACATTGAGCAGACACCACAGCAGGAGAGTCCCTTCAACCATTATTCTACAGACATTGAGCAGACACCACAGCAGGAGAGACCCTTCAACCATTATTCTACAGACATTGAGCAGACACCACAGCAGGAGAGACCCTTCAACCATTATTCTACAGACATTGAGCAGACACCACAACAGGAGAGTCCCTACAACCATTATTCTACATACATTGAGCAGACACCACAACAGGAGAGCCCCTTCAACCATTATTCTAGACAGTGAGCAGACACCACAGCAAGAGAGTCCCTACAACCATTATTCTACAGACATTGAGCAGACACCACAACAGGAGAGTCCCCTTCAACCATTATTCTACAGACATTGAGCAGACACCACAGCAGGAGAGACCCTTCAACCATTATTCTACAGACATTGAGCAGACACCACAGCAGGAGAGTCCCTACAACCATTATTCTACAGACATTGAGCAGACACCACAACAGGAGAGTCCCCTTCAACCATTATTCTCCAAACATTGAGCAGACACCACAACAGGAGAGTCCCTACAACCATTATTCTACATACATTGAGCAGACACCACAACAGGAGAGCCCCTTCAACCATTATTCTAGACAGTGAGCAGACACCACAGCAAGAGAGTCCCTACAACCATTATTCTACAGACATTGAGCAGACACCACAACAGGAGAGTCCCCTTCAACCATTATTCTACAGACATTGAGCAGACACCACAGCAGGAGAGACCCTTCAGCCATTATTCTACAGACATTGAGCAGACACCACAGCAGGAGAGTCCCTACAACCATTATTCTACAGACATTGAGCAGACACCACAACAGGAGAGTCCCCTTCAACCATTATTCTCCAGACATTGAGCAGACACCACAGCAGGAGAGTCCCCTTCAACCATTATTCTACAGACATTGAGCAGACACCACAACAGGAGAGTCCCCTTCAACCATTATTCTACAGACATTGAGCAGACACCACAACAGGAGAGTCCCCTTCAACCATTATTCTCCAGACATTGAGCAGACACCACAGCAGGAGAGTCCCCTTCAACCATTATTCTACAGACATTGAGCAGACACCACAGCAGGAGAGTGCCTTCAACCATTATTCTCCAGACATTGAGCAGACACCACAACAGGAGAGACCCTACAACCATTATTCTACAGACATTGAGCAGACACCACAGCAGGAGAGTCCCTACAACCATTATTCTCCAGACATTGAGCAGACACCACAGCAGGAGAGTCCCTACAACCATTATTCTACAGACATTGAGCAGACACCACAACAGGAGAGTCCCCTTCAACCATTATTCTCCAGACATTGAGCAGACACCACAGCAGGAGAGTCCCCTTCAACCATTATTCTACAGACATTGAGCAGACACCACAGCAGGAGAGTGCCTTCAACCATTATTCTCCAGACATTGAGCAGACACCACAACAGGAGAGACCCTACAACCATTATTCTACAGACATTGAGCAGACACCACAGCAGGAGAGTCCCTACAACCATTATTCTCCAGACATTGAGCAGACACCACAGCAGGAGAGTCCCTACAACCATTATTCTACAGACATTGAGCAGACACCACAACAGGAGAGTCCCCTTCAACCATTATTCTCCAGACATTGAGCAGACACCACAACAGGAGAGTCCCCTTCAACCATTATTCTCCAGACATTGAGCAGACACCACAGCAGGAGAGTCCCCTTCAACCATTATTCTACAGACATTGAGCAGACACCAACCATTATTCTCCAGACATTGAGCAGACACCACAGCAGGAGAGTCCCCTACAACCATTATTCTACAGACATTGAGCAGACACCACAACGTGGAGACAGTATAATGTAATGTGAGGCAGTATAATGTAATGTAATGTGGAGGCAGTATAATGTAATGTGACCTGGAGGCAGTATAATGTAATGTAATGTGGAGGCAGTATAATGTAATGTAATGTCGGAGGCAGGATAATGTAATGTGGAGGCAGTATAATGTAATGTGGAGGCAGTATAATGTAATGTGGAGGCAGTATAATGTAATGTGGAGGCAGTATAATGTAATGTGGAGGCAGTATAATGTAATGTGGAGGCAGTATAATGTAATGTAATGTGGTGGCAGTATAATGTAATGTAATGTGGAGGCAGTATAATGTAATGTAATGTGAGGCAGTATAATGTAATGTGAGGCAGTATAATGTAATGTGGAGGCAGTATAATGTAATGTGAGGCAGTATAATATAATGTGGGAGGCAGTATAATGTAATGTGGAGACAGTATAATGTAATGTGAGCAGTATAATGTAATGTGAGGCAGTATAATGAATGTGAGGCAGTATAATGTTATGTGAGCAGTATAATGTAATGTGGAGACAGTTAAATGTAATGTGAGCAGTATAATGTAATGTGAGGCAGTATAATGTAATGTGAGCAGTATAATGTAATGTAATGTGGAGACAGTTATAATGTAATGTGAGGCAGTATAATGTAATGTGGAGGCAGTATAATGTAATGATGGAGCAGTATAATGTAATGTGGAGGCAGTATAATGTAATGTATGTGGAGGCGGTATAATGTAATGTGATGTCGGAGGCGGTATAATGTAATGTGGAGGCAGTATAATGTAAATGTGGAGTCAGTATAATTGTAATGTGGAGGCAGTATAATGTAATGTGGAGGCAGTTATAATGTAATGTGCGGCAAGTATATGTAATGTGGAGGCAGTATAATGTAATGTGAAGGCGTATAAATGTATGTGGAGGCAGTATAATGTAATGTGGAGGCAAGTTATAAGTAATGTTGGGAGGCAGTAATAAATGTAATGTAATGTGGAGGCAGTATAATGTAATGTAATGTGGAGGCAGTATAAATGTAATGTAATGTGAGGCAGTATAATGTAATGTGGAGGCAGTATAATGTAATGTGGAGGCAGTATAATGTAATGCGGAGGCAGTATAATGTAATGTGAGGCAGTATAATGTAATGTAATGTGGAGGCAGTATAATGTAATGTGAGGGCAGTATAATGTAATGTGGAGGCAGTTTTAATGTAATGTGGAGGCAGTATAATGTATGTGGAGGCAGTATAATGTAATGTGAGGCCGTATAATGTAATGTGGGAGGCAGTATAATGTATGTAATGTGGTGGCAGTATAATGTAATGTAATGTGTGGCAGTATAATGTATGTGGAGGCAGTATAATGTAATGTGGAGGCAGTATATGTAATATGGAGGCAGTAATATGTAATGTGACCTGGAGGTCAGTATAATGTAAATGTGGAGGCAGTATAATGTAATGTGGAGCAGTATAATGTATGTGGAGGCAGTATAAGTAATGTCGGAGGCAGTTATAATGTAATGTGGGAGGCAGTATAATGTAATGTAATGTGGAGGCAGTGATAATGTAATGTGATGCGGAGGCGGTATAATGTAATGTGAGGCAGTATAATGTAATGTGGAGTCAGTAGAATGTAATGTCCGGAGGCAGTATAATGTAATGCGGAGGCAGTATAATGTATGCGGAGGCAAGTATAATGTAATGCGGAGGCAGTATAATGTAATGTGAGGCAGTATAATGTAATGTGAGCAGTATAATGTAATGTGAGGCAGTATAATGTAATGTGGAGGCAGTATAATGTAATGTGAGGCAGTATATGTAATTGGAGGAAGTATAATGTAATGTGGAGCGAATATAATGTAATGTGGAGGCAGTATAATGTCATGTGAGGCAGTATAATGTAATGTGAGCAAGATATAATGTAATGTGAGGCAGTATAGTTGTAATGTGGAGCAGTATAATGTCATGTGGAGGCAGTAATAATGTAATGGAGGCAGATATAATGTATGTGGAGGCAGTATAATGTAATGTGGAGGCAGTATAATGTAATGTAATGTCGGAGGCATTATAATGTAATGTGGAGGCAGTATAATGTAATGTGGAGGCAGTATAATGTAATGTGGAGGCAGTATACTGGAATGTAATGTCGGAGGCAGTATAATGTAATGTGGAGGCAGTATAATGTATGTGAGGCCAGTATAATGTAATGTCGGAGGCAGTATAATGTATGTGGAGGCAGTATAATGTAATGTGGAGGCAGTATAATGTAATGTGGAGTCAGTATAATGTAATTGAGGCAGTATAATGTAATGTGGAGGCAGTATAATGTAATGTGAGGCAGTATAATGTAATGTGAGGCGGTATAATGTAATGTGGAGTCAGTATAATGTAATGTGGAGTCAGTATAATGTAATTGGAGGCAGTATAATGGAATGTGGAGTCAGTATAATGTAATGTGAGGCAGTATAATGTAATGTGGAGGCAGTATAATGTAATGTGAGGCAGTATAATGTAATGTGGAGGCAGTATAATGTAATGTGGAGGCAGTATAATGTAATGTGGAGGCAGTATAATGAATGTAATGTGGAGGCAGTATAATGTAATGTAATGTGAGGCAGTATAATGTTAATGTTGGAGGCAGATAATGTAATGTGGAGGCAGTATAATGTATGCGGAGGCAGTATAATGTAATGTGGAGGTAGTATAATGTAATGTAATGTGAGGCAGTATAATGTAATGTGGAGGCAGTATAATGTAATGTGGAGGCGTATAATGTAATGTGGAGGCAGTATAATGTAATGTAATGTGGAGGCAGTATAAGTAATGTAATGTGAGGCAGTATAATGTATGTGGAGGCAGTATAATGTAATGCGGAGACAGTATAATGTAATGTGGAGGCATTATAATGTAATGTGGAGGCAGTATAATGTAATGTGAGGCAGTAGTAATGTAATGTGGAGCAGTATAATGTAATGTGAGGCAGTATAATGTAATGTGGAGGCAGTCATAATGTAATGTGAGGCAGTATAATGTAATGTGGAGACAGTATAATGTAATGTGAGGCAGTATAATGTAATGTAATGTGGAGCAGTATAATGTAATGTGACCTGGAGGCAGTATAATGTAATGTAATGTGGAGGCAGTATAATGGTAATGTAATGTCGGAGGCAGTATAATGGTAATGTGGAGGCAGTATAATGTAATGTGGAGGCAGTTATAATGTAATGTGGAGGCAGTATAATGTATGGGAGGCAGTATATGTAATGGGAGGCAGTATAAATGTAATGTGGAGGCAGTATAATGTAATGTGGAGGCAGTAAATTAATGTAATGTGGTGCAGTATAATGTAATGTAATGTGGGCAGTATAATGTAATGTAATGTGAGGCAGTATAATGTAATGTGGAGGCAGTATAATGTAATGTGGAGGCAGTATAATGTAATGTGAGGCAGTATAATGTAATGTGAGGCAGTATAATGTAATGTGAGGCAGTATAATATAATGTGGAGGCAGTATAATGTAATGTTGAGGCAGTATAATATAATGTGGAGGCAGTATATGTAATGTGGAGGCAGTATAATGTAATGTGAGGCAGTATAATGTAATGTGAGGCAGTATATGTAATGTGAGGCAGTATATATAATGTGGAGGCAGTATAATGTAATGTGGAGACAGTATAATGTAATGTGAGGCAGTATAATGTAATGTGAGGCAGTATAATGTAATGTGAGGCAGTATAATGTTATGTGAGGCAGTATAATGTAATGTGGAGACAGTATAATGTAATGTGAGGCAGTATAATGGTAATGTGAGGCAGTATAATGTATGTAATGTGGAGACAGTATAATGTAATGTGGAGGCAGTATAATGTAATGTGGAGGCAGTATAATGTAATGTGACCTGGAGGCAGTATAATGTAATGTAATGTGGAGGCAGTATAATGTAATGTGGAGGCAGTATAATGTAATGTGGAGGCAGTATAATGAATGGAATGTCGGAGGCAGTATAATGTAATGTGGAGGCAGTATAATGTAATGTGAGGCAGTATAATGTAATGTCGGAGGCAGTATAATGTAATGTGGAGTCAGTATAATGTAATGTGGGGCAGTATAATGTAATGTGGAGGCAGTATAATGTAATGTGAGGCAGTATAATGTAATGTGAGGCGGTATAATGTAATGTGGAGGCAGTATAATGTAATGTGAGGCAGTATAATGTAATGTGGAGGCAGTATAATGTAATGTGAGGCAGTATAATGTAATGTGGAGGCAGTATAATGTAATGTGGAGGCAGTATAATGTAATGTGGAGGCAGTATAATGTAATGTAATGTGGAGGCAGTATAATGGTAATGTGAGGCAGTATAATGTAATGTGGAGGCAGTATAATTGTAATGTGGAGGCAGTATAATGTAATGCGGAGGCAGTATAATGT
>NW_022263523.1:0-37500 GCF_002021735.2 Oncorhynchus kisutch | reverse complement strand
ACGACACGACCCTCTATTCAACAGTTATGTAGCCTAACCCACGACACGACCCTCTATTCAACAGTTATGTAGCCTAACCCACGACACGACCCTCTATTCAACAGTTATGTAGCCTAACTCACGACACGACCCTCTATTCAACAGTTATGTAGCCTAACTCACGACACGACCCTCTATTCAACAGTTATGTAGCCTAACCCACGACACGACCCTCTATTCAACAGTTATGTAGCCTAACCCACGACACGACCCTCTATTCAACAGTTATGTAGCCTAACCCACGACACGACCCTCTATTCAACAGTTATGTAGCCTAACCCACGACCAGAAATAGAAACTACTGAATTCAAACAGACCAAAATACGCTGAGTGTACAAAACATTAAGAACACCTGCTCTTTCCATGACATAGACCGACCAGGTGAATCCAGGTGAAAGATATGATCCCTTATTGATGTCACTTGTTAAATCCACTTAGTGGGTGCCAGGCGCACCAGTTTGTGTCTCTACCCATTTCCTCTGTTGTAGTGTCTATAACCCTTTCCTCTCTCTGTTGTAGTGTCTATAACCCTTTCCTCTCTCTGTTGTAGCGTCTATAACCCTTTCCTCTCTCTGTTGTAGTGTCTATAACCCTTTCCTCTCTCTGTTGTAGTGTCTATAACCCTTTCCTCTCTCTGTTGTAGTGTCTATAACCCTTTCCTCTCTCTGTTGTAGTGTCTATAACCCTGTCCTTTCTCTGTTGTAGTGTCTATAACCCTTTCCTTTCTCTGTTGTAGTGTCTATAACCCTTTCCTCTCTCTGTTGTAGTGTCTATAACCCTTTCCTCTCTCTGTTGTAGTGTCTATAACCCTTTCCTCTCTCTGTTGTAGTGTCTATAACCCTTTCCTCTCTCTGTTGTAGTGTCTATAACCCTTTCCTCTCTCTGTTGTAGTGTCTATAACCCTTTCCTCTCTCTGTTGTAGTGTCTATAACCCTTTCCTCTCTCTGTTGTAGTGTCTATAACCCTTTCCTCTCTCTGTTGTAGTGTCTATAACCCTTTCCTCTCTCTGTTGTAGTGTCTATAACCCTTTCCTCTCTCTGTTGTAGTGTCCTATAACCCTTTCCTCTCTCTGTTGTAGTGTCTATAACCCTTTCCTCTCTCTGTTGTAGTGTCTATAACCCTTTCCTCTCTCTGTTGTAGTGTCTATAACCCTTTCCTCTCTCTGTTGTAGTGTCTATAACCCTTTCCTCTCTCTGTTGTAGTGTCTATAACCCTGTCCTCTCTCTGTTGTAGTGTCTATAACCCTGTCCTCTCTCTGTTGTAGTGTCTATAACCCTTTCCTCTCTCTGTTGTAGTGTCTATAACCCTTTCCTCTCTCTGTTGTAGTGTCTATAACCCTTTCCTCTCTCAGTTGTAGTGTCTATAACCCTTTCCTCTCTCTGTTGTAGTGTCTATAACCCTTTCCTCTCTCTGTTGTAGTGTCTATAACCCTTTCCTCTCTCTGTTGTAGCGTCTATAACCCTGTCCTCTCTCTGTTGTAGTGTCTATAACCCTTTCCTCTCTCTGTGTGTGCTATAACCCTTCTCTCTCTGTTGTAGTGTCTATAACCCTTTCCTCTCTCTGTTGTAGTGTCTATAACCCTTCCTCTCTCTGTTGTAGTGTCTATAACCCTGTCCTTTCTCTGTTGTAGTGTCTATAACCCTTTCCTTTCTCTGTTGTAGTGTCTATAACCCTTTCCTCTCTCTGTTGTAGTGTCTATAACCCTTTCCTCTCTCTGTTGTAGTGTCTATAACCCTTTCCTCTCTCTGTTGTAGTGTCTATAACCCTTTCCTCTCTCTGTTGTAGTGTCTATAACCCTTTCCTCTCTCTGTTGTAGTGTCTATAACCCTTTCCTCTCTCTGTTGTAGTGTCTATAACCCTTTCCTCTCTCTGTTGTAGTGTCTATAACCCTTTCCTCTCTCTGTTGTAGTGTCTATAACCCTTTCCTCTCTCTGTTGTAGTGTCTATAACCCTTTCCTCTCTCTGTTGTAGTGTCTATAACCCTTTCCTCTCTCTGTTGTAGTGTCTATAACCCTTTCCTCTCTCTGTTGTAGTGTCTATAACCCTTTCCCTCTCTCTGTTGTAGTGTCTATAACCCTTTCCTCTCTCTGTTGTAGTGTCTATAACCCTTTCCTCTCTTCTGTTGTAGTGTCTATAACCCTGTCCTCTCTCTGTTGTAGTGTCTATAACCCTGTCCTCTCTCTGTTGTAGTGTCTATAACCCTTTCCTCTCCTGTTGTAGTGTCTATAACCCTTTCCTCTCTCTGTTGTAGTGTCTATAACCCTTTCCTCTCTCAGTTGTAGTGTCTATAACCCTTTCCTCTCTCTGTTGTAGTGTCTATAACCCTTTCCTCTCTCTGTTGTAGTGTCTATAACCCTGTCCTCTCTCTGTTGTAGTGTCTATAACCCTGTCCTCTCTCTGTTGTAGTGTCTATAACCCTTTCCTCTCTCTGTCTGTAGTGTCTATAACCCTTTCCTCTCTCTGTTGTAGTGTCTATAACCCTTTCCTCTCTCTGTTGTAGTGTCTATAACCCTTTCCTCTCTCTGTTGTAGTGTCTATAACCCTTTCCTCTGTTGTAGTGTCTATAACCCTGTCCTCTCTCTGTTGTAGTGTCTATACCCTTTCCTCTCTCTGTTGTAGTGTCTATAACCCTTTCCTCTCTCTGTTGTAGTGTCTATAACCCTTTCCTCTCTCTGTTGTAGTGTCTATAACCCTTTCCTCTCTCTGTTGTAGTCTATAACCCTTTCCTCTCTCTGTTGTAGTGTCTATAACCCTTTCCTCTCTCTGTTGTAGTGTCTATAACCCTTTCCTCTCTCTGTTGTAGTGTCTATAACCCTTTCCTCTCTCTGTTGTAGTGTCTATAACCCTTTCCTCTCTCTGTTGTAGTGTCTATAACCCTTTCCTCTCTCTGTTGTAGTGTCTATAACCCTTTCCTCTCTCTGTTGTAGTGTCTATAACCCTTTCCTCTGTTATAGTGTCTATAACCCTTTCCTCTCTCTGTTGTAGTGTCTATAACCCTTTCCTCTGTTGTAGTGTATTTCCAAGAGAAATAAACATAAAAGGCAATGTAAGGGTTAATGCATCTCAGAGTGAACCACAGAGGGTTCATGTATCTCAGAGTGACCCACAGAGGGTTCATGTATCTCAGAGTGACCCACAGAGGGTTCATGTATCTCAGAGGGAACCACAGAGGGTTAATGTATATCAGAATGAACCACAGAGGGGTCATGTATCTCAGAATGAACCACAGAGGGGTAATGTATCTCAGAATGAACCACAGAGGGGTAATGTATCTCAGAATGAACCACAGAGGGGTAATGTATCTCAGAATGAACCACAGAGGGGTAATGTATCTCAGAATGAACCACAGAGGGGTAATGTATCTCAGAGTGAGTGTTAGAGTGTGTTTGTCCCCTCACAGTCCCCTGTCGTTCCATGAGATGTTGTTTAATCTTTTCTTAAAAGGTAATGTTATATAAGGACTATGTACCTTCTCCATAGAGACTGAGGTTCCACCACCATCTTGTTGGCATCCCACATAGAGTTGGGGTTAGGGTCAGATGGATAGGGTTAAGGTTATAGGGGTCATGGGTTAGGTTAGCATACATACTTCCTCCATAAAGACTGGGGTTCCACCACCATCTCGTTGCGTCCCACAGAGGCGATGAAGGCGAAGGGCCAGGCCAGCAGCATCATGAAGGCTGCCAGGAACAACCGGATGGGGAACAGAGTCACCGTCATCAACGCTATCTGAATGGAGACAAAGATGGAGAGAAGAGCTGTAGACAGACACCTTGGATAGATAGAAGAGAGCTGTAGACAGACACCTTGGATAGATAGATAGATAGATAGATAGATAGATAGATAGATAGATAGATAGATAGATAGATAGATAGATAGATAGATAGATAGATAGATAGATAGATAGATAGATAGATAGATAGATAGATAGATAGATAGATAGATAGATAGATAGATAGATAGATAGATAAGATAGATAGATAGATAGATAGATAGATAGATAGATAGATAGATAGATAGATAGATAGATAGATAGATAGATAGATAGATAGATAGATAGATAGATAGATAGATAGATAGATAGATAGATAGATAGATAGATAGATAGAACAGAGCTGTAGACAGACAGACAGGATCAGCTTGGATAGATAGAACAGAGCTGCAGACAGACAGCTTGGATAGATAGAAGAGAGTCGTAGACAGACAGGAACAGCTTGGATAGATAGAAGAGAGCTGCAGACAGACAGGAACAGCTTGGATAGATAGAAGAGAGCTGTAGACAGACAGCTTGGATAGATAGAACAGAGCTGTAAACAGACAGGAACAGCTTGGATAGATAGAAGAGAGCTGCAGACAGACAGACAGGAACAGCTTGGATAGATAGAAGAGAGTCGTAGACAGACAGACACCTTGGATAGATAGAAGAGAGCTGTAGACAGACACCTTGGATAGATAGAAGAGAGCTGCAGACAGACAGGAACAGCTTGGATAGATAGAAGAGAGCTGTAGACAGACAGGAACAGCTTGGATAGATAGAAGAGAGCTGTAGACAGACAGCTTGGATAGATAGAACAGAGCTGTAAACAGACAGGAACAGCTTGGATAGATAGAAGAGAGCTGCAGACAGACAGACAGGAACAGCTTGGATAGATAGAAGAGAGTCGTAGACAGACAGACACCTTGGATAGATAGAAGAGAGCTGTAGACAGACACCTTGGATAGATAGAAGAGAGCTGTAGACAGACACCTTGGATAGATAGAAGAGAGCTGCAGACAGACAGGAACAGCTTGGATAGATAGAAGAGAGCTGTAGACAGACAGGAACAGCTTGGATAGATAGAAGAGAGCTGTAGACAGACAGCTTGGATAGATAGAACAGAGCTGTAAACAGACAGGAACAGCTTGGATAGATAGAAGAGAGCTGCAGACAGACAGACAGGAACAGCTTGGATAGATAGAAGAGAGTCGTAGACAGACAGACACCTTGGATAGATAGAAGAGAGCTGTAGACAGACACCTTGGATAGATAGAAGAGAGCTGCAGACAGACAGGAACAGCTTGGAT
Source organism: Oncorhynchus kisutch (assembly GCF_002021735.2). NCBI lineage: Eukaryota > Metazoa > Chordata > Actinopteri > Salmoniformes > Salmonidae > Oncorhynchus > Oncorhynchus kisutch. Next base: position 32,397 of record NW_022263523.1, on the reverse strand, counting down.
AGATCCAACAAACTTTACAGTGGGCACTGTATATTTGGGCAGCTAGCGTTCTCCTGGCATCCACCAAACTGTGACGACCCTCCCACTCTGTGACGACCCTCCCACTCTGTGACGACCCTCCCACTCTGTGACGACCCTCCCACTCTGTCTGCCGAATTTCTTTCTCTATGCTCTTGATTTCCTTATTAGGATGTCGGTGGGCGGAGCCGGGAAGGTCGTCAGAGAAATGGGACACACCTTTCCCCCATTCATTGAGGAGACTCTCTCCATGCAGACAAACTGGTGGATTTTTGGTTGTGGAATTTTGTGGTTTGTTTGTTTTGGCACCTCTCAACACCCCTCATTATCACCACCTACGAACACATCCGCTCACACTACTGATTACTGACTATACACACACACACACACACACACACACACACACACACACACACACACACACACACACACACACACACACACACACACACACCATTGTTAATTGTATATAGTGTACTTTAGTTAATAAATATATTTTAGCTATATTCCTTATATCCACGTCTTCTCCCTCTTTGTTACGGGCTACGAGCCGGTTCGTGACAAAACCCAGATTTGTCCATCGGACTGCCAGATGGTGCAGCGTGATTCATCATTCCAGAGAACGTGTTTCCACTGCTCCAGAGTCCAATGGCGGCGAGCTTTACACCACTCCAGCCAACGCTTGGCATTGTGCTTTGTGATCTTAGGCTTGTGTGCGGCTGCTCTGCCATGGAAACCCATTTCGTGAAGCTCCCGACGAACAGTTATTGTGCTGATGTTGCTTCCCAGAGGCAGTTTGTGACTCGGTAGTGAATGCTGCAACGAAGACAGACGATTTGTACGAGAAACGCTCTTCAGCACCCGGTGGTCCTGTTCTGTGAGCTCGTGTGGCCTACCACTTTGCGGCTGAGCCGTTGTTTCTCTTAGAAGTTTCCACTTCACAATAACAGCACTGACAGTAGGCATAAGATCACTGCACCTGTACATAGCCCATCTGTAAATAGCCCATCCAACTACCTCATCCCCATACTGTTATTTATTTTTTGCTCCTTTGCACCCCAGTATCTCTACTTGCACATTCATCTTCTGCACTTACAGGTATATCACTCCAGTGTTTAATTGCTCAATTGTAATTACTTCACCACTACGGCCTATTTATTGCCTTTACCTCCCTAATCTTACCTCATTTGTACACAATGTAAATAGATTTTATGTCTATTGTGTTATTGACTTGTTAATTGTTTACTCCATGTGTAACTCTGTGTTGTTGTCTGTTCACACTGCTTTGCTTTATCTTGGCCAGGTCGCAGTTGTAAATGACAACTTGTTCTCAACTCGTCTACCTGGTTAAAGAAAGGTGAAATCAATACCATTTTTAAAAAACAGTTGACCCGGGGGGACAGCTCTAGCAGGGCAGAAATTTGACGATTTTGACTTGTTGGAAAGGTGGCATCCTATGATGCAGTAAGGCCATTCTACTGGTAATGTTTGTCTATGGAGATTGCATGGATGTGTGCTCGATTTTATACACCTGTCAGCAACGGGTGTGGCTGAAATAGCCCGAATCTACGAATTTGAAGTGGTGTCCTCATACTGCTGTATATATAGTGGATGAAGGGGTGTCCTGTATATATAGTGTATGAAGGGGTGTCCTGTATATATTCTCATTTTAAAGGGATAGTGGTTGGCTCCTTCTTCTTCTAAAGGGATACTGGTTGGCTCCTTCTCCTTTTAAAAGGGACAGTGGTTGGCTCCTTCTTCTTTTAAAGGGATACTGGTTGGCTCCTTCTCCTTTTAAAGGGATAGTGGTTGGCTCCTTCTCCTTTTAAAGGGACAGTGGTTGGCTCCTTCTCCTTTTAAAAGGGACAGTGGTTGGCTCCATCTCCTTTTAAAGGGACAGCGGTTGGCACCTTCTCCTTTTAAAGGGATACTGGTTGGCTCCATCTCCTTTAAAGGGACAGTGGTTGGCTCCTTCTCCTTTTAAAGGGATAGTGGTTGGCTCCTTCTTTTAAAGGGATAGTGGTTGGCTCCTTCTCCTTTTAAAGGGACAGTGGTTGGCTCCTTCTCATTTTAAAGGGATAGTGGTTGGCTCCTTCTCCTTTTAAAGGGATAGTGGTTGGCTCCTTCTCCTTTTAAAGGGATAGCGGTTGGCTCCTTTTAAAGGGATAGCGGTTGGCTCCTTCTCCTTTTAAAGGGATAGTGGTTGGCTCCTTCTCCTTTTAAAGGGATACTGGTTGGCTCCTCCTTCTTTTAAAGGGATAGTGGTTGGCTCCTTCTCCTTTTAAAGGGATAGTGGTTGGCTCCTTCTCCTTTTAAAGGGATAGTGGTTGGCTCCTTCTCCTTTTAAAGGGATAGTGGTTGGCTCCTTTTAAAGGGATAGTGGTTGGCTCCTTCTCCTTTAAAGGGATAGTGGTTGGCTCCTTCTCCTTTAAAGGGATAGTGGTTGGCTCCTTCTCCTTTTAAAGGGATACTGGTTGGCTCCTTTTAAAGGGATAGTGGTTGGCTCCTTCTCCTTTTAAAGGGATAGCGGTTGGCTCCATCTCCTTTAAAGGGATAGTGGTTGGCTCCTTCTGCTTTTAAAGGGACAGCGGTTGGCTCCTTCTCCTTTAAAGGGATAGTGGTTGGCTCCTTCTCCTTTTAAAGGGATACTGGTTGGCTCCTTCTCCTTTTAAAGGGATAGTGGTTGGCTCCTTCTCCTTCTAAGGGATAGTGGTTGGCTCCTTCTCCTTTTAAAGGGATAGTGGTTGGCTCCTTCTCCTTTAAAGGGATAGTGGTTGGCTCCTTCTCCTTTAAAGGGATAGTGGTTGGCTCCTTCTCCTTTTAAAGGGATACTGGTTGGCTCCTTTTAAAGGGATAGTGGTTGGCTCCTTCTCCTTTTAAAGGGATACTGGTTGGCTCCTTCTCCTTTTAAAGGGATACTGGTAGGCTCCTTCTCCTTTTAAAGGGATAGCAGTTGGCTCCTTCTCCTTTTAAAGGGATAGTGGTTGGCTCCTTTTAAAGGGATAGTGGTTGGCTCCTTCTCCTTTAAAGGGATAGTGGTTGGCTCCATCTCCTTTTAAAGGGATACTGGTTGGCTCCTTCTCCTTTTAAAGGGATACTGGTTGGCTCCTTCTCCTTTAAAGGGATAGTGGTTGGCTCCTTCTCATTTTAAAGGGATAGTGGTTGGCTCCTTCTCGTTTTAAAGGGATAGTGGTTGGCTCCTTCTCCTTTTAAAGGGATAGCGGTTGGCTCCTTTTAAAGGGATAGCGGTTGGCTCCTTCTCCTTTTAAAGGGATAGTGGTTGGCTCCTTCTCCTTTTAAAGGGATACTGGTTGGCTCCTCCTTCTTTTAAAGGGATAGTGGTTGGCTCCTTCTCCTTTTAAAGGGATAGTGGTTGGCTCCTTCTCCTTTTAAAGGGATAGTGGTTGGCTCCTTCTCCTTTTAAAGGGATAGTGGTTGGCTCCTTTTAAAGGGATAGTGGTTGGCTCCTTCTCCTTTAAAGGGATAGTGGTTGGCTCCTTCTCCTTTAAAGGGATAGTGGTTGGCTCCTTCTCCTTTTAAAGGGATACTGGTTGGCTCCTTTTAAAGGGATAGTGGTTGGCTCCTTCTCCTTTTAAAGGGATACTGGTTGGCTCCTTCTCCTTTTAAAGGGGTACTGGTTGGCTCCTTCTCCTTTTAAAGGGATAGCGGTTGGCTCCTTCTCCTTTTAAAGGGATAGCGGTTGGCTCCTTCTCCTTTTAAAGGGATAGCGGTTGGCTCCATCTCCTTTAAAGGGATAGTGGTTGGCTCCTTCTGCTTTTAAAGGGACAGCGGTTGGCTCCTTCTCCTTTAAAGGGATAGTGGTTGGCTCCTTCTCCTTTTAAAGGGATACTGGTTGGCTCCTTCTCCTTTTAAAGGGATAGTGGTTGGCTCCTTCTCCTTCTAAGGGATAGTGGTTGGCTCCTTCTCCTTTTAAAGGGATAGTGGTTGGCTCCTTTTAAAGGGATAGTGGTTGGCTCCTTCTCCTTTAAAGGGATAGTGGTTGGCTCCTTCTCCTTTAAAGGGATAGTGGTTGGCTCCTTCTCCTTTTAAAGGGATACTGGTTGGCTCCTTTTAAAGGGATAGTGGTTGGCTCCTTCTCCTTTTAAAGGGATACTGGTTGGCTCCTTCTCCTTTTAAAGGGATACTGGTAGGCTCCTTCTCCTTTTAAAGGGATAGCAGTTGGCTCCTTCTCCTTTTAAAGGGATAGTGGTTGGCTCCTTTTAAAGGGATAGTGGTTGGCTCCTTCTCCTTTAAAGGGATAGTGGTTGGCTCCATCTCCTTTTAAAGGGATACTGGTTGGCTCCTTCTCCTTTTAAAGGGATACTGGTTGGCTCCTTCTCCTTTAAAGGGATAGTGGTTGGCTCCTTCTCCTTTAAAGGGATAGTGGTTGGCTCCTTCTCCTTTTAAAGGGATACTGGTTGGCTCCTTCTCCTTTAAAGGGATAGTGGTTGGCTCCTTCTCCTTTTAAAGGGATAGTGGTTGGCTCCTTCTCCTTTTAAAGGGACAGTGGTTGGCTCCATCTCCTTTTAAAGGGATACTGGTTGGCTCCTTCTCCTTTTAAAGGGATACTGGTTGGCTCCTTCTCCTTTTAAAGGGATACTGGTTGGCTCCTTCTCCTTTTAAAGGGATAGTGGTTGGCTCCTTCTCCTTTTAAAGGGATAGTGGTTGGCTCCTTCTCCTTTTAAAGGGATAGTGGTTGGCTCCTTTTAAAGGGATAGTGGTTGGCTCCTTCTCCTTTTAAAGGGATACTGGTTGGCTCCTTTTAAAGGGATAGTGGTTGGCTCCTTTTCCTTTTAAAGGGATAGTGGTTGGCTCCTTCTCCTTTTAAAGGGACAGTGGTTGGCTCCTTCTCCTTTTAAAGGGACAGTGGTTGGCTCCTTCTCCTTTTAAAGGGATAGTGGTTGGCTCCTTCTCCTTTTAAAGGGACAGTGGTTGGCTCCTTCTCCTTTTAAAGGGATAGTGGTTGGCTCCTTCTCCTTTTAAAGGGATAGTGGTTGGCTCCTTCTCCTTTTAAAGGGATAGCAGTTGGCTCCTTCTCTTTTTAAAGGGATAGTGGTTCACAGGGTGCCATGTCGGACAAACACACTGAGGTCAACACAGGCTGTGAGACATCATGACACATTGACCACCACCACACTGACGATACGTAAAAGCAGAGTGACTTTATAAGACTGGCCAGACATCTGGGAATCCTCCTGTGGGAGATGTTGAACACAACTAAAGGCTGGGAGGCTGTTAGTGTAGGACTGACTGGTAGTTGGGACTGTCAGTCACACCACACAGAGTGACTGACTGGTAGTTGGGCCTGGTAGTTGGGACTGGTAGTTGGGACTATCAGTCAAACCACACAGAGTGACTGACTGGTAGTTGGGACTGTCAGTCAAACTACACAGAGTGACTGACTGGTAGTTGGGACTGCCAGTCAAACCACACAGAGTGACTGACTGGTAGTTGGGACTATCAGTCAAACTACACAGAGTGACTGACTGGTAGTTGGGCCTATCAGTCAAACTACACAGAGTGACTGACTGGTAGTTGGGACTATCAGTCAAACTACACAGAGTGACTGACTGGTATTTGGGACTATCAGTCAAACTACACAGAGTGACTGACTGGTAGTTGGGACTATCAGTCAAACTACACAGAGTGACTGACTGGTAGTTGGGACTATCAGTCAAACTACACAGAGTGACTGACTGGTAGTTGGGACTATCAGTCAAACTACACAGAGTGACTGACTGGTAGTTGGGACTATCAGGCAAACTACACAGAGTGACTGACTGGTAGTTGGGACTGGTAGTTGGGACTATCAGTCAAACCACACAGAGTGACTGACTGGTAGTTGGGACTGTCAGTCAAACTACACAGAGTGACTGACTGGTAGTTGGGACTAACAGTCAAACCACACAGAGTGACTGACTTGTAGTTGGGACTATCAGTCAAACCACACAGAGTGACTGACTTGTAGTTGGGACTATCAGTCAAACCACACAGAGTGACTGACTTGTAGTTGGGACTATCAGTCAAACCACACAGAGTGCCTGACTGGTAGTTGGGACTGTCAGTCAAACCACACAGAGTGACTGACTGGTAGTTGGGACTAACAGTCAAACCACACAGAGTGACTGACTGGTTGTTGGGACTGTCAGTCAAACCACACAGAGTGACTGACTGGTAGTTGGGACTGCCAGTCAAACCACACAGAGTGACTGACTGGTAGTTGGGACTGTCAGTCAAACCACAGAGTGACTGACTGGTAGTTGGGACTAACAGTCAAACTACACAGAGTGACTGACTGGTAGTTGGAACTATCAATCAAACTACACAGAGTGACTGACTGGTAGTTGGGACTGTCAGTCAAACCACACAGAGTGACTGACTGGTAGTTGGGACTATCAGTCAAACCACACAGAGACGTAACTCACAGACGTCAACACAGCCAGGAGAAACATCCCAGTGGATCAACTACCACGACTACGACCATATTTGGTAAAAAGCGACCTGACAAAAAATAACATTAAAGGGGAAAACAGCGCTTTAAAACACCATCTGGTGATCAACACATCCCTCTGGACTCATGTAGCAGATGAGAATATGTCTAACTCACCACCCAGCCTGAATAGACCGTTTTTTCAGTCAGCGACTGCGTTAATAAGACGCTTCAGGGAGGGGGGGGGGGGGTCACGTGTTTGTCAGGCAGACGTCCTGGGGGTTTGAGCCTCGGGGGGGGGGGGGGGGAAGTGGCCGAATCAGGAGGAAGTTGTCACGCTAAGCAAGCAGTGTGACATTCTTTACACTCTATAATACAACACAACCCTGTGGGCTCTAGACTGGTAGCAACGGCATAGCCTGGTCCCAGATCTCACGCCTCTTCCTCGTCGTGTTAGGTACGACATATATATATATACAGTATGTGGACACCCCTTCATCCACTATATATACAGGACACCCCTTCATCCACTATATATACAGGACACCCCTTCATCCACTATATATACAGGACACCCCTTCATCCACTATATATACAGGACACCCCTTCATACACTATATATACAGGACAACCCCTTCATCCACTATATATACAGGACACCCCTTCATCCACTATATATACAGGACACCCCTTCATCCACTATATATACAGTACACCCCTTCATCCACTATATATACAGGACACCCCTTCATCCACTATATATACAGGACACCCCTTCATCCACTATATATACAGGACACCCCTTCATCCACTATATATACAGGACACCCCTTCATCCACTATATATACAGGACACCCCTTCATCCACTATATATACAGGACACCCCTTCATACACTATATATACAGGACACCCCTTCATCCACTATATATACAGGACACCCCTTCATCCACTATATATACAGGACACCCCTTCATCCACTATATATACAGGACACCCCTTCATCCACTATATATACAGACACCTTCCCTATATATACAGCAGTATGAGGACCACCCCTTCATCCACTATATATACAGGACACCCCTTCATCCACTATATATACAGGACACCCCTTCATACACTATATATACAGGACACCCCTTCATCCACTATATATACAGGACACCCCTTCATCCACTATATATACAGGACACCCCTTCATCCACTATATATACAGCAGTATGAGGACACCCCTTCATCCACTATATATACAGCAGTATGAGGACACCCCTTCATCCACTATATATACAGCAGTATGTGGACACCCCTTCCTCCACTATATATACAGGACACCCCTTCATCCACTATATATACAGCAGTATGTGGACACCCTTTCATCCACTATATATACAGCAGTATGTGGACACCCCTTCATCCACTATATATACAGGACACCCCTTCATCCACTATATATACAGGACACCCCTTCATCCACTATATATACAGGACACCCCTTCATCCACTATATATACAGCAGTATGAGGACACCCCTTCATCCACTATATATACAGGACACCCCTTCATCCACTATATATACAGCAGTATGAGGACACCCCTTCATCCACTATATATACAGCAGTATGTGGACACCCCTTCATCCACTATATATACAGCAGTATGTGGACACCCCTTCATCCACTATATATACAGGACACCCCTTCATCCACTATATATACAGCAGTATGAGGACACCCCTTCATCCACTATATATACAGGACACCCCTTCATCCACTATATATACAGCAGTATGAGGACACCCCTTCATCCACTATATATACAGCAGTATGAGGACACCCCTTCATCCACTATACATACAGCAGTATGAGGACACCCTTCATCCACTATATATACAGGACACCCCTTCATCCACTATATATACAGGACACCCCTTCATCCACTATATATACAGCAGTATGTGGACACCCCTTCATACACTATATATACAGGACACCCCTTCATCCACTATATATACAGGACACCCCTTCATCCACTATATATACAGGACACCCCTTCATCCACTATATATACAGGACACCCCTTCATCCACTATATATACAGGACACCCCTTCATCCACTATATATACAGGACACCCCTTCATCCACTATATATACAGCAGTATGAGGACACCCCTTCATCCACTATATATACAGCAGTATGTGGACACCCCTTCATCCACTATATATACAGGACACCCCTTCATCCACTATATATACAGCAGTATGTGGACACCCCTTCATCCACTATATATACAGGACACCCCTTCATCCACTATATATACAGCAGTATGAGGACACCCCTTCATCCACTATATATACAGCAGTATGAGGACACCCCTTCATCCACTATATATACAGCAGTATGAGGACACCCCTTCATCCACTATATATACAGGACACCCCTTCATCCACTATATATACAGCAGTATGTGGAAACCCCTTCATCCACTATATATACAGGACACCCCTTCATCCACTATATATACAGCAGTATGTGGACACCCCTTCATACACTATATATACAGGACACCCCTTCATACACTATATATACAGGACACACCTTCATCCACGACACAAACAGAGTTCTAAACCCACGCTAGCAATGTCCCCAACAACCATTCAGAGAGCTGGTCAACAGACTGCCAGAGGACAGGAGAGTTCACCTAGCCTACACTGTCTCAAACTCATTTTAAATTAGTTTCATTGGTCTACATTAACAACAAAAAATGTATTTTTCTGCCCAGACTAACCTACATTATGAATGTAATGCATTCTGGGAAATATTTATAGAGAATCCAAACGTGTGAGAATACTTGTACAGCCACACTGAATGAAAACATGTGCTGCGTTACTGAAACGGGGAGGAGGAGTCAGTGGTTTCAGCCACGTTACCATGACAATAGGCCTACGACTATAACAGGACATGAAATGCCCCCCCCCCCCCTTATCAACTGTGACACAGACCGTTTCAGTGGTGTTTTGACTTACATAACGGCTACATACCAAGTGAACCGCGGCGGAACCTCACCTACATTCTAGTAAAGCACCGAGGTCAGTCTCAGTGGTGTGTTGACTTACATAATGAAACCTAGCCTACATTCTAGTAAAGCACCGAGGTCAGTCTCAGTGGTGTGTTGACTTACATAACGAAACCTAGCCTACATTCTAGTAAAGCACCGAGGTCAGTCTCAGTGGTATGTTGACTTACATAATGAAACCTAGCCTACATTCTAGTAAAGCACCGAGGTCAGTCTCAGTGGTGTGTTGACTTACATAATGAAACCTCGCCTACATTCTAGTAAAGCACTGAGGTCAGTCTCAGTGGTGTGTTGACTTACATAATGAAACCTAGCCTACATTCTAGTAAAGCACCGAGGTCAGTCTCAGTGGTGTGTTGACTTACATAATGAAACCTAGCCTACATTCTAGTAAAGCACCGAGGTCAGTCTCAGTGGTGTGTTGACTTACATATCGAAACCTAGCCTACATTCTAGTAAAGCACCGAGGTCAGTCTCAGTGGTGTGTTGACTTACATAACGAAACCTAGCCTACATTCTAGTAAAGCACTGAGGTCAGTCTCAGTGGTGTGTTGACTTACATAACGAAACCTAGCCTACATTCTAGTAAAGCACCGAGGTCAGTCTCAGTGGTGTGTTGACTTACATAATGAAACCTCGCCTACATTCTAGTAAAGCACCGAGGTCAGTCTCAGTGGTGTGTTGACTTACATATCGAAACCTAGCCTACATTCTAGTAAAGCACCGAGGTCAGTCTCAGTGGTGTGTTGACTTACATAATGAAACCTCGCCTACATTCTAGTAAAGCACCGAGGTCAGTCTCACAGAGGAAACGGTTCTCATTACAGTCGAGCGTTGAATAAGTTGAAACAAGAGGGACATTCACGGTCGTCGTTTCCTTTGAAACACTTCTAAAAACCGGGAGACAGTCGAGACACAAGCTTCTAACGCAGGAGTTTATTCCAATCCTACCCTGGAGGTACAGACAACGACTGGCTTCCTGTTCTACCTGATAATGAACTGCACCCACCTGGTGTCCCAGGTCTAAATCAGGCCCTGACTAGAGGGGAATCACCCACTTGGTGTCCCAGGTCTAAATCAGGCCCTGACTAGAGGGGAATCACCCACCTGGTGTCCCAGGTCTAAATCACTCCCTGACTAGAGGGGAATCACCCACCTGGTGTCCCAGGTCTAAATCACTCCCTGACTAGAGGGGAATCACCCACCTGGTGTCCCAGGTCTAAATCAGGCCCTGACTAGAGGGGAATCACCCACCTGGTGTCCCAGGTCTAAATCAGTCCCTGATTAGAGGGGAATCACCCACCTGGTGTCCCAGGTCTAAATCAGGCCCTGATTAGAGGGGAATCACCCACCTGGTGTCCCAGGTGGGGGGGTGGAAAGAGAAGGGTGAAAATGAAGAGAGGGGGTAGAGGAGAGAGAGGGGAGGGAGAGAGAGAGAGAGAGAGAGGGGAGGGAGAAAGAGAGAAAGAGAGAGAGAGAGAGGGGAGGGAGAAAGAGAGAAAGGCAGAGAGAGAGAGAGAGAGAGAGGGGAAGGAGAAAGAGAGAAAGAGAGAGAGAGAGAGGGGCGGGAGAAAGAGAGAAAGGCAGAGAGAGAGAGAGAGAGAGAGAGGGGAGGGAGAAAGAGAGAAAGGCAGAGAGAGAGAGAGAGAGAGAGAGAGGGGAGGGAGAAAGAGAGAAAGGCAGAGAGAGAGAGAGAGAGAGGGGAGGGAGAAAGAGAGAAAGAGAGAGAGAGAGAGGGGAGGGAGAAAGAGAGAAAGAGAGAGGGAGAAAGAGAGAGAGAGAAAGAGAGAGAAAGAGAGAGAGGGAAAGAGAGAGGGGAGGGAGAGAGAGAGAGGGAGAGTGGAGGGAGAGAGAGAGAGAGAGAGAGAGAGAGAGAGAGGAGGGAGAGAGAGAGAGAGGGGGAGGGAGAGAGAGAGAGAGGTGGATCGTACTACATTCAGATCCACAGAGGAAAGGAGTCATGTGGCTTTATTTTCCATGAAATATATTTCAGGCTGATTCAGTGGTAGACATTATAAAGCAGACATTTCGCATAGGAATGTGGACATTTATGACTGGGACGGTAAATGGCTCAAGGATGGTTAGGTCTCTAATAGGGAAATTAAATCCTCATTGACTTGTTGGTTTATCTGGATATAAGATTCAGGTAGAAACACCCTTTGTGAGGTCACTATAGATTCAGGTAGAACCCCCCCAGGTCACTATAGATTCAGGTAGAACCCCCCCCAGGTCACTATAGATTCAGGTAGAACCCCCCCAGGTCACTATAGATTCAGGTAGAACCCCCCAGGTCACTATAGATTCAGGTAGAACCCCCCCAGGTTACTATAGATTCAGGTAGAACCCCCCCAGGTCACTATAGATTCAGGTAGAACCCCCCCCAGGTCACTATAGATTCAGGTAGAACCACCCTCTGTGAGATCACTATAGTTTCAGGTAGAATCACCCTCGGTGAGGTCACTATAGATTCAGGTAGAACCACCCTCGGTGAGGTCACTATTGATTCAGGTAAAACCCCCCCAGGTAACTATAGATTCAGGTAGAACCCCCCCAGGTCACTATAGATTCAGGAAGAACCACCCCAGATCATTATAGATTCAGGTAGAACCAGCCTCAGTGAGGTCACTATAGATTCAGGTAGAACCCCCCCAGGTTACTATAGATTCAGGTAGAACCCCCCCAGGTTACTATAGATTCAGGTAGAACCCCCCCAGGTCACTATAGATTCAGGTAAAAAAAAGAAGAAAAAAGGTCACTATAGATTCAGGTAGAACCCCCCCCCCCCCCCAGGTCACTATAGATTCAGGTAGAGCCCCCCCAGGTCACTATAGATTCAGGTAGAACCCCCCCCAGGTCACTATAGATTCAGGTAGAACCCCCCCAGGTCACTATAGATTCAGGTAGAACCCCCCCAGGTCACTATAGATTCAGGTAGAACCCCTCCCAGGTCACTATAGATTCAGGTAGAACCCCCCCCAGGTCACTATAGATTCAGGTAGAACCCCCCAGGTCACTATAGATTCAGGTAGAAACCCCCCAGGTCACTATAGATTCAGGTAGAACCCCCCCCAGGTCACTATAGATTCAGGTAGAACCCCCCAGGTCACGATAGATTCAGGTAGAACCCCCCAGGTCACTATAGATTCAGGTAGAACCACATTGACTCTGTACCGTAAGACCCTGTATATAGCCTCCACATTGACTCTGTACCGTAACACCCTGTATATAACCTCCACATTGACTCTGTACCGGCACCCCCTGTATATAGCCTCCACATTGACTCTGTACCGGTACCCCCTGTATATAGCCTCCACATTGACTCTGTACCGTAACACCCTGTATATAGCCTCCACATTGACTCTGTACCGGTACCCCCCTGTATATAGCCTCCACATTGACTCTGTACCGGTACCCCCTGTATATAGCCTCCACATTGACTCTGTACCGTAACACCCTGTATATAGCCTCCACATTGACTCTGTACCGGTACCCCCTGTATATAGCCTCCACATTGACTCTGTACCGGTACCCCCTGTATATAGCCTCCACATTGACTCTGTACCGTAATACCCTGTATATAGCCTCCACATTGACTCTGTACCATAACACCCTGTATATAGCCTCCACATTGACTCTGTACCGGTACCCCCTGTATATTGCCTCCACATTGACTCTGTACCGGTACACCCTGTATATAGCCTTCACATTGACTCTGTACCGGTACCCCCTGTATATAGCCTCCACATTGACTCTGTACCGTAACACCCTGTATATAGCCTCCACATTGACTCTGTACCGGTACCCCCTGTATATAGCCTCCACATTGACTCTGTACCGGTACCCCCTGTATATAGCCTCCACATTGACTCTGTACCGGTACCCCCTGTATATAGCCTCCACATTGACTCTGTACCGTAATACCCTGTATATAGTCTCCACATTGACTCTGTACCGTAATACCCTGTTTAAAGCCTCCACATTGACTCTGTACCGTAATACCCTGTATAAAGCCTCCACATTGACTCTATACCGGTACCCCCTGTATATAGCCTCCACATTGACTCTGTACCGGTACCCCCTGTTTATAGCCTCCACAGTGACTCTGTACCGCAAAACCCTGTATATAACCTCCACATTGACTCTGTACCGTAACACCCTGTATATAGTCTCCACATTGACTCTGTACCGTAATACCCTGTATATAGCCTCCACATTGACTCTGTACCGGTACCCCCTGTATATAGCCTCCACATTGACTCTGTACCGGTACCCCCTGTATATTGCCTCCACATTGACTCTGTACCGGTACCCCCTGTATATAGCCTCCACATTGACTCTGTACCGGTACCCCCTGTATATAGCCTCCACATTGACTCTGTACCGTAACACCCTGTATATAGCCTCCACATGGACTCTGTACCGTAATACCCTGTATATAGCCTCCACATGGACTCTGTACCGTAATACCCTGTATAAAGCCTCCACATTGACTCTGTACCGTAACACCCTGTATATAGCCTCCACATTGACTCTGTACCGTAACACCCTGTATATAGCCTCCACATGGACTCTGTACCGTAATACCCTGTATATAGCCTCCACATGGACTCTGTACCGTAATACCCTGTATATAGCCTCCACATGGACTCTGTACCGTAATACCCTGTATAAAGCCTCGCTATTGATATTTGACTGCTGCTGTGTAATTGTTACTTTTATTTACACTTTTTTTTCTTAAAGTATTGTTGGTTAAGGGCTTGTAAGCATATTGTATTCGGCGCATGTGGCAAATAACATTTGATTTGAACACGCGCACTAGGCTCGTTCAGAAGACAGGTTGTCGTTTTTAATGCCCTAAATATCAGGACCTGGCGGCCAAACGTTTGATTAAACAATCCAGAGACTGAAACAAATAAATCAAATGACTTTTAATTAAGGAGAATAAATCTATATACAATCCTGAAATGAGCTAGAAATGTCAATAGTAAAACAAAGCTTCAAACGATGTTACTACAGTGAACCCTGAATACAGAAAATGAACGGTGGTTTCACGGAGTTTGACAAGTCAATGAGAAGTAAAATATCTCTTCCTTAGTTGTTAATTTAGTCGAAATCTAAAGGCACAACCTAGATTCTTAAGTAGTTAAACATTTTATTACTCCAATTTCGTGAAATTGACTAATTGATACGTTTTTCATTTTCATCAACAACAACTTAAAATCGAAGGAATGCGTTTGATTTGACGTCCTGCACATGCGCAGTTCGCTGCGAGACGACCATTAAAACCCGATAACCTGTTTCTACGCATGCGCTTAGCTAACCAACGTCGCCATGACATCGCTTACAAATTGTGACCGGGGATTTCTATTGGACAGGCAATTTTATGCCTTATCTTCATACGGAACTGTGTTTGCTGTGTCTGTCAAGCGCCATCATTTTAATAGAAGAAGCAATGGAAGAGTTGCTGGCGTAGTGACATTCAGTGTCACTACTGGTTGTTGAACTCTGCACGCTTGGATCAAGTGGGATACATGCATTCTCTGGTCCATTTCATACTAATATACATTGTTAGCTAACTAATTACCCCCCCCCCCCCCCCAGCGTTCAACAGAACACAGTGCAGAACATAATGCTCACATGGACAAGCCACACCAGACCAGATGCTGACTGAGCAGGAATACACAACTAAACTCAAGTGATGATGTTCAGGGGGGGCCTCTTGTGACTCTTTTGCAAAAGACGTATCCTCTTGTATTATAATTTTAATATATTATAATTTCTTAACATCGGTGGCTGGTTTATCAGCTAAGTTGCCTAACCACACCAAGACATGTGAATTGTTGTCTTATAGCTGCTACCCTGTGTGTCGTGGTTTATGTGCAAGATAATGCCGCTGTTTCCAAATATTTGTCCAGCTTGTTGTCAAGACTTGGTAGTCAGAGTATACGAGTCCAGTGAGCAACATGTAGCCAGCCTTCTAGCTAGTTGCTAGTCAGTTAGGCCAGCTAAATACCTTGATCGGTAGTTAGCTGGATGGCTAGCAACCCGATATATAAATCTTATCGATTTAAAAAAATCAAAATCAAAAATAAACATTGGTTTACGTGTTGCACCAGTTGTAATATTTTTTCCGCTTACCTTTGCCTTTTCCAACGGGGTGAATCTCAAGTCATGCACAAAGGGGTTCCTGAATGGAGGCGCCAGTTCCTTCTTCCCATCTCCTTCCCCAGGACACCGTCTGATGGTCGGGAACCTCATCCTCAACGAACCCGGAGAGAGGAAGGAACCTGTAAAATCAGGAAAAGCGACAGTAGCCAATTTGTTTTATGTTAAACGTTGTTTTGTTTTCGTGTTTGTGTCTAGCTAATTCCGGCACGGGTTATTATCTTCGTTCCCAAGAGGCTGGAGGATTAGCCAAGGATCATGTATTTGAAGTCGGGCGATAGCTTCCCTCGTACGCAGTACTGATGTTGGTACCTAGAATGCCAAACTGGAGTCCCCCTTCCTGGCTGCTTCTTCAGAACGCATGCGCCTAGTAGTCTAAATTGAAATCACTTTTACTTACTCAAGATAAACATATATATAAAGATTTAGCAGACGCTTTTATCCAGTGCGATTTAATTAACACTAGTTAGAGTCCATATATCTCCGTACTGGTCCCCCCGTGGGAATCGAACCCATAACTCTGGCGTTGTAAGCGCCATACGCTACCAACTAAGCCACACGTGTTCTCACATCTTTGCAGTATTAGTAACACGTTTATAAATTGTTAAATGTTTGCAGAGCTTATAAGACATTATAATAATGTATGTGGTGTTTATATTTGACCTGTTACACACAGTCTATAATATAAATGTTAGTTTTTTTACATTTTCGAACTTCCCCTGAGACACTCGCTGCGAGGAGGGTCACAGCCAGGGTCCCAATTGTCGAGGCTACCTGCCCTGCCGTGTCTATATTGGTTTGGAATTGTGTGATTCGTTATTATGGCGCTTGTCTATTTATTTCTTATTGGAATAAATGCGTTGGTGTTTCAGTCAGTCCTTGGTATTTATTTATCAGTCATTTGCACATAAAACGTATTGTCCAGTGCCGTATAATACGTGTTTTAAAACCAACACACTAGGTCTAAATGTAGTCTGTGACGTGGTACATTTCTTCACTTGGGAATCAAACATACTACTAATCGAATAATCTAAGAGCTGAATGAATCGATTTTTTTTGTTGCTCAGGATGCAATTTATGCAAATCATGAAGCATTGTAGCAGGCAAATGATTTTTCTCTCTGACAGTAGAAGAGATGGGAACCCTGTCCTTTTGGTTTTGCTGCTATGGCAACAGGTGACTTTCTTTCTCATTGACCCTCTCTCTTCTCCAGACGGCTAATACAGTGGCATCAGTACAGTGTGTTTTTGCATGCTGTAGGCCTACATAGCAAATGCACAATCATTAAGCATCAGTGCTGATTTAAAGGCCCAGTTCTGTCAAAAACGTCATATTCCTGTGTTTTTATATGCGCCGCATGTAGAAAATATGAAGACACCTGCTAACATAGACTGACCAGGTGATCCAGAGACTGACCAGGTGATCCAGAGACTGACCAGGTGATCCATAGACTGGCCAGGTGATCCAGAGACTGGCCAGGTGATCCAGAGACTGACCAGGTGATCCATAGACTGGCCAGGTGATCCAGAGACTGACCAGGTGATCCAGAGACTGACCAGGTGATCCAGAGACTGGCCAGGTGATTCAGAGACTGACCAGGTGATCCAGAGACTGGCCAGGTGTCCAGAGACTGACCAGGTGATCCAGGGGACGTTGTTTGTGATGTATATTTTCACACTGAGGTTGGAATAATATTGTGATAATGAGGCTAATGCCCACTTAGTGTAAGACCTGCCCACTTAGTGTAAGACCTGCCCACTTAGTGTAAGACCTGCCCACTAAGTGTAAGACCTGCCCACTTAGTGTTAGACCTGCCCACTAAGTGTTAGACCTGCCCACTAAGTGTTAGACCTGCCCACTTAGTGTAAGACCTGCCCACTAAGTGTAAGACCTGCCCACTTAGTGTTAGACCTGCCCACTAAGTGTTAGACCTGCCCACTAAGTGTTAGACCTGCCCACTTAGTGTAAGACCTGCCCACTAAGTGTTAGACCTGCCCACTTAGTGTTAGACCTGCCCACTAAGTGTTAGACCTGCCCACTTAGTGTTAGACCTGCCCACTAAGTGTTAGACCTGCCCACTTAGTGTACGACCTGCCCACTTAGTGTAAGACCTGCCCACTAAGTGTAAGACCTGCCCACTTAGTGTTAGACCTGCCCACTAAGTGTTAGACCTGCCCACTAAGTGTTAGACCTGCCCACTTAGTGTAAGACCTGCCCACTAAGTGTAAGACCTGCCCACTTAGTGTTAGACCTGCCCACTAAGTGTTAGACCTGCCCACTAAGTGTTAGACCTGCCCACTTAGTGTAAGACCTGCCCACTCAGTGTTAGACCTGCCCACTTAGTGTTAGACCTGCCCACTAAGTGTTAGACCTGCCCACTTAGTGTAAGACCTGCCCACTTAGTGTAAGACCTGCCCACTAAGTGTTAGACCTGCCCACTAAGTGTTAGACCTGCCCACTTAGTGTAAGACCTGCCCACTTAGTGTAAGACCTGCCCACTTAGTGTAAGACCTGCCCACTTAGTGTACGACCTGTTTGAAAAGCCCCCCCCACTCAGACCACACCCAGACAGACCTAGATAAATTCTTGTTTTAAGAAATTGCTCTTCGCTAAGAAGTAATTGTTGTTTCTTTTTGACCATTTTAATTTGTAAACAATCACAGTAAAGTACTTTTTGTTTTTTACCCAGAAATGATTTGATATTGAGATTAAAAAAATAAAACATCTGCATTGGATCTTTAAGTCTTGGGTTGATTCCCAAATCGCACTCTATCTCCTATATAGTGCACTACTTTGGTCCAGGGCTGATAGTGCACTACTTTGGTCCAGGACTGATAGTGCACTACTTTGGTCCAGGGCTGATAGTGCACTACTTTGGTCCAGGGCTGATAGTGCACTACTTTGGTCCAGGGCTGATAGTGCACTACTTTGGTCCAGGACTGATAGTGCACTACTTTGGTCCAGGGCTGATAGTGCACTACTTTGGTCCAGGGCTGATAGTGCACTACTTTGGTCCAGGGCTGATAGTGCACTACTTTGGTCCAGGACTGATAGTGCACTACTTTGGTCCAGGACTGATAGTGCACTACTTTGGTCTAGGGCTGATAGTGCACTACTTTGGTCCAGGGCTGATAGTGCACTACTTTGGTCCAGGGCTGATAGTGCACTACTTTGGTCCAGGACTGATAGTGCACTACTTTGGTCCAGGGCTGATAGTGCACTACTTTGGTCCAGGACTGATAGTGCACTACTTTGGTCCAGGACTGATAGTGCACTACTTTGGTCCAGGACTGATAGTGCACTACTTTGGTCCAGGGCTGATAGTGCACTACTTTGGTCCAGGGCTGATAGTGCACTACTTTGGTCCAGGACTGATAGTGCACTACTTTGGTCCAGGACTGATAGTGCACTAATTTGGTCCAGGACTGATAGTGCACTACTTTGGTCCAGGGCTGATAGTGCACTACTTTGGTCCAGGACTGATAGTGCACTACTTTGGTCCAAGGGCTGATAGTGCACTACTTTGGTCCAGGACTGATAGTGCACTACTTTGGTCCGGGGCCCTAGGGGATAGGGTGCCATTTGGGACTCAATCCCACCAGCAAGCTACCCTTTCATTAGATGGTGATGAAGATCACCATTGAAGAACTTAACCATTGAAGAACTTAGCCTTCCTCACAAGGCAATCCTTCTCAAATTCTGGTTGGATAAGTTTACTGTTCCTTTGGAAAAACAGATATTATTTAAAAAATGTTGAATTTGTTCGTTTTGATATTCAAATTGAATGAATTAGTATTAAACTTTCAACGGGTTAGATGCACCTTAGAATCCAAGGAAGAAGGAAGGAATCCCATGTCTATTATTACTGCAGTTTAGACGTTGACTTCCTGCTTAAGACAGTGGGAGACATGGAGTTAGTGAGGTTTTATTTTAGGATGGACAGAATCAATAGAGAACAGCCTCAGGTCTGAAAAGACCAGTTCCTCAGATAGCTGCCTGGCTCCGTGTGTGTGTGTGTGTGTGTGTGTGTGTGTGTGTGTGTGTGTGTGTGTGTGTGTGTGTGTGTGTGTGTGTGTGTGTGTGTGTGTGTGTGTGTGTGTGTGTGAGAGTGTGTGTGTGTGTGTGTGTGTGTGTGAGAGTGTGTGTGTGTGAGTGTGAGTGTGAGTGTGTGTGTGTGTGTGTGTGTGTGTGTGTGTGTGTGTGTGTGTGTGTGTGTGTGTGTGTGTGTGTGTGTGTGTGTGTGTGTGTGTGTTGGAGTTGCACCACTACTCTATAAGCTGACAACTGATCCTACAGCTGTTGTATTTAAAGGATGACACCAGACCTGTGGAATTAGTTACCATGACAATTAGACTACACTTTAACATAGTTGAAGATGTTTAGAGAGAGTTGGAGGGTCTGTTCATTGTAATATGGTACAGTTCAAGAATTACATAATAATCATTTGGATAGTTTGGTGTAGTATTTGGTAGGCGCATATTATTACTGAACAATTTCAATTTTTTTTTTACTGAGTTACGGTTCATATAAGGAAATCAGTCCATTTAAATAAATTCATTAGGCTCTAATCTATCGATTTCACTTTACTGGACAGGGTCACAGCCATGGGTGGGCCTGGGAGGGCATAGGCCCACCCACTTGGGAGCCAGGCCCAGCCAATCTGAATGAAGTTTTTCTCCACAAAAGGGATTTATTACAGACAGAAATACTCCTCAGTTTCATCAGCTGTGCTGGTGGCTGGTCTCAGACAATCCCGCAATTGAAGAAGCCGGATGTGGAGGTCCTGGGCTGGTGTAGTTACACATGGTCTGTGGTTGTGAGGCCGGTTGAACGTTCTGCCAATTTCTCTAAGACAACGTTAGAGGCGGCTTATGGTAGAGAAATGAACATTCAGTTATCTGGCAATAGCACTGGTGGACATTCCTGCAGTCAGCATGCCAATTGCACACTCCCATAAAACTTGAGACATCTGTGGCATTGTGTTGTGTGACAAAACTGCACATTTTAGAGTGGCCTATTATTGTCCCCGGGACAAGGTGCACCTGTGTAATGATCATGCCGTTTAATCAACTTCTTGATATGTCACACCTGTCAGGTGGATGGATTATCTTGGCAAAGGAGAAATGATGTAAACAAATTTATGCACAAAATTTGGGAGGGAAAAAAATGCTTTTTGTGCCATATGGAGCATTTTGGGGATATTTCACGTCAGATCATGAAACATGGGACCAACACTTTACATGTTGCGTTTATATTTTTGTTCAGTATAGTTGGACTCAGTGTTTTTGAATGGTGCAGAACCCCCCCCCCCCCCAAAAAAAAAAACAACTGGCATGTTATTTTCTTAGTATTTCATACTCACTGATCTCAATCCCATGCATTTTTTTATTTTCGTTTTAAAAAAGCAGTGTTCAAATCTATTTTTATACTACCCATCAGCCTGTGGGTCAAGTGCACACCACTATACAAGTGGTGTGCATTTAGAGTGACTTCTAGAACGATCTAGAGTATAGAAGATCAAACGCTCCAAAAATCCCATCTCAACTCAATGCTGCCATCTCGTGGTACGTTTCATAAACTGCAAAAAATAGGCTCGTGTCTGTAATTTGGCAGCTTTTGAGGTTGATTGTCCTTTATAGCCGTTTTGGGTTGTTTGTGGTAGTTGTTTTGGGTAGTTTGAGAGGTAGTTTGTAGTTGTTTTAGGTTGTTTGTGGTAGTTGTTTTGGGTTGTTTGTAGTAGTTGTTTTGGGTAGTTTGAGAGGTAGTTTGTAGTTGTTTTAGGTTGTTTGTGGTAGTTGTTTTGGGTTGTTTGTAGTAGTTGTTTTGGGTGGTTTGTAGCAGCAGTTTTGGGTTGGTTGTAGTAGCTGTTTTGGGTTGGTTGTGGTAGTTATATTGTGGTTGTATAGAGCAGCAAGCTTTGTATGAGGACCTGATGAAGCCTGAGTCAAGAGGCCTAAAACCCATATACCTTTATTGAAGAGGCCCAAGTTAAGAGGCCTAAAATCCATACCTTTAAGAAAAGAGGCCTACATTTTAATTTTTAATTTTTATTTAACCTTTATTTAACTAGGCAAGTCAGTTAAGAACAAATTCTTGTCTACAATGACAATCTACAAAAAGGCAAAAGGTCTCCTGTGGGGACGGGGCTATAAATAAATTATATAAAAATATAGGACAAAACACACACCACGACAAGAGAGACAACACAACACTACATAAAGAGAGACAACACTACATAAAGAGAGACAACACAACACTACATAAAGAGAGACAACACAACACTACATAAAGAGAGACAACACAACACTACATAAAGAGAGACACCACCACACTACATAAAGAGAGACAACACAACACTACATAAAGAGAGACAACACAACACTACATAAAGAGAGACAACACAACACTACATAAAGAGAGACAACACAACACTACATAAAGAGAGACAACACAACACTACATAAAGAGAGACAACACAACACTACATAAAGAGAGACAACACAACACTACATAAAGAGAGACAACACAACACTACATAAAGAGAGACACCACCACACTACATAAAGAGAGACAACACAACACTACATAAAGAGAGACAACACAACACTACATAAAGAGAGACACCACAACACTACATAAAGAGAGACACCACAACACTACATAAAGAGAGACAACACAAACACTACATAAGAGACAACACAACACTACATAAAGAGAGACAACACAACACTACATAAAGAGAGACAACACAACACTACATAAAGAGAGACAACACAACACTACATAAAGAGAGACAACACAACACTACATAAAGAGAGACAACACAACACTACATAAAGAGAGACAACACAACACTACATAAAGAGAGACAACACAATGCTACATAAAGAGAGACAACACTACATAAAGAGAGACAACACAACACTACATAAAGAGATACAACACAACACTACATAAAGAGAGACAACACAACACTACATAAAGAGAGACACCACAACACTACATAAAGAGAGACACCACAACACTACATAAAGAGAGACAACACAACACTACATAAGAGACAACACAACACTACATAAAGAGAGACAACACAACACTACATAAAGAGAGACAACACTACATAAAGAGAGACAACACTACATAAAGAGAGACAACACAACACTACATAAAGAGAGACAACACAACACTACATAAAGAGAGACAACACAACACTACATAAAGAGAGACAGCACAACACTACATAAAGAGAGACAACACAACACTACATAAAGAGAGACAACACAACACTACATAAAGAGATACAACACAACACTACATAAAGAGAGACAACACAACACTACATAAAGAGAGACAACACAACACTACATAAAGAGAGACAACACTACATAAAGAGAGACCTAAGACAACAACATAGCAAGGCAGCAACACATGACAACACAGCATGGTAGCAACACAACATGACAACAACATGGTAGCAACACAACATAGCAACAACATGGTAGCAACACAACATGACAACAACATGGTAGCAACACAACATGACAGCAACATGGTAGCAACACAACATGACAACCCAGCATGGTAGCAACACAACATGACAACCCAGCATGGTAGCAACACAACATGACAACAACATGGTAGCAACACAACATGACAACAACATGGTAGCAGCACAACATGGTAGCAACACAACATGACAACCCAGCATGGTAGCATCACAACATGACAACAACATGGTAGCAGCACAACATGGTAGCAGCATGTAGTAGCCTGAACTTGTGCTTTTGGGAAACAAAAGTTGTCATCTCTCCACAAGAGATTAGGGGAACAGGGCCCAGACTGTTTTCACAGTCTTGCTTTGACCACCAGATGGTTAGTTATAGTTATTAGCTGAACATAACAGAATGCCAGTGGAAGGGAGGACAGTAACAGGAGACACTATGAGCTGAACATAACAGAATGCCAGTGGAAGGGAGGACAGTAACAGGAGACACTATGAGCTGAACATAACAGTCAGTGGAAGGGAGGACAGTAACAGGAGACACTATGAGCTGAACATAACAGTCAGTAGAAGGGAGGACAGTAACAGGAGACACTATGAGCTGAACATAACAGAATGCCAGTGGAAGGGAGGACAGTAACAGGAGACACTATGAGCTGAACATAACAGTCAGTGGAAGGGAGGACAGTAACAGGAGACACTATGAGCTGAACATAACAGAATGCCAGTGGAAGAGAGGACAGTAACAGGAGACACTATGAGCTGAACATAACAGAATGCCAGTGGAAGGGAGGACAGTAACAGGAGACACTATGAGCTGAACATAACAGTCAGTGGAAGGGAGGACAGTAACAGGAGACACTATGAGCTGAACATAACAGTCAGTGGAAGGGAGGACAGTAACAGGAGACACTATGAGCTGAACATAACAGTCAGTGGAAGGGAGGACAGTAACAGGAGACACTATGAGCTGAACATAACAGTCAGTGGAAGGGAGGACAGTAACAGGAGACACTATGAGCTGAACATAACAGTCAGTGGAAGGGAGGACAGTAACAGGAGACACTATGAGCTGAACATAACAGAATGCCAGTGGAAGGCAGGACAGTAACAGGAGACACTATGAGCTGAACGTTGGGGGGATGAGAAGAGGACCAAGGTGCAGCGTAGTAAGTATTCATAATAGTTTTAATATAACGAATACTTGAACAAAAACCAACAGGCCAAACGAACAGTTCTGCAAGCTGCAATACACACAAAACAGAACACAACTACCCACAACCCATAGTGGGGAAAACAGGCTGCCTAAGTGTGGTTCTCAATCAGAGACAACGAATAACAGCTGCCTCTGATTGGGAACCATACCAGGCCAAACACATAGAGATCTAACACACAGAACAACACATAGAATGCCCACGCCAACTCACGCCCTGAACAAACTACAAATAGAGGCACAGAAAAGGAACTAAGGTCAAAGGTGACAGCCAGTGGAAGGCAGGACAGTGGTTTGTGACCTCTAGGATTTCTCGTTGTAGATCATTCAATTGCTATAATTACATTACTGATTTTGAGGTAACTCTGTTACCGATTTCAATGACGTGTTTTAATCATTTTAATAATTCATAAACACACTTGATTTGAGTAAAAACACTATAACTAAGTGGTAGGTCTACCTTCCGTGAACTTTCATTATCCCCTCCCTCCTCATGAGGGAGAGAAATGTGAAAATATCTTAAATGGTCAATCAGCCATTGCTACATCCATTTTGTTGGACTTATAAATGAATGATGTGTACCTTTTTGATTCTTGAATAAAATAACTTTCAAATACCTCATGATCTTTAGTTCACCTGTCATACCCCATCAGAACCCAAAATATAAGATCGTTTTTACTCCAATGTAAACAAACACTAAATCAACTCAAAACACAGTTAAGACGTAGTTAGGTCTGTCTATGAATTTGAAAGCGATCCCATTTCTCCAGCCCCAGTATTTTACTGAAACCAGGGGAGGGGAGGGCACTTTGTTATGGTTTCTACTGCTGATTGCTGCTTTAAAGATGTGTGGGGTTTTGGTAAAGGAATTACAAGGCATAAGGCAATGTTTACAGAAGGAAAATCATTTATCCAAAACTAAATCTAAGTGTTTATATTAGTTGGTAGGGGGTCTTCACGTCAACATAATTGTGTTTTGATATATTTCAAATACATTTTAAGACATTTTCTTTCTGGTAAATGTTTTTCAAAGATCCTTTTTCCATCTGTTTGACCAGAAATCACAGCCTTTGCTTATTCCACATTTTGTTGATGGAAAATGTTAGTTTTTTTAAGTAGATATAACTTAATTTCGATAGACTCTTCGCTTTCATTTGACAACAATTTGACATGCTCCTGAACTTCACGTGGGGCTCATGGGTCCTTTTCAGATTAAAATGCCCTTTATCTTTCTCTATTGGAATGTTACACTCCAGTCCAGTGTGAGTTATAAATGGGTTGGATTGATGATTCCAGGGGAGGTTTATGTTTATCAGTAGACGAGGCAACTTCCGGTTGATCCGTTTGCACACAAAACAATATTCCACAACTTCAACTTCCAAAGGTTTCAAAGGGAAATTACATTCCATTAAACAATAAAACATCAAACAAGCCACGAGAAGCGGTTAAAAACGGCCTACAGATCAATGAAACAGAACCTTCTCTTCAGCCATTGGCCAGCGCCACTTCTTCTTCTTCGTGTGAATTTCCGGCAGACTTGAGGCTTTTTTGTGTATTGCTGCCTTTCTCAATTCAGCATGTTAATAATTCCACATTATTGATTAAATATATTTCAATAAAAAGGGAAATTTGCACGGTAAAAAAATAAATAATGTATTTGCACAACCCACTAACCCTGCACCCATAAAACCAAAACACCCCCTCATCGCTCCTACGCCTGGCCACCGGACTGGGAGCACGTGACTTCTTTCCAACACCTCTTTTTAATACTACCTTGTGTTGCTCAACTCAGCGTGAACGTGCCAAGTGAAATTCATGTTTATGTAGAATGCGCAACACATATTAGGAAAAATTCGGTGGTTGTATGCGATCAAGTTTTTTAATTTTTAATGATACACTTCAGCACCACAGTTGTACAGGGAAAAAGGTACAGGTAAAGTCCTTTCAAAATTGACTTTAAAAAAAATATATATATACAAAGAATCGATTGATGGTGACTCAATATTGAATCACTAGTGAACCAATGTTGAGTCACTAGTGACTCAATGTTGAGTCACTAGTGAATCAATGTTGAGTTACTAGTGACTCTCCGCCTCGATGGAAGAGAGAGAGGACGGTGTGACAGTTCCTCCGCTGTGGATTCACCAGGAGTCATTTCATGCCTATTTTGTACGAGATTTTAGCTCATTTACCATAGTTTGTTTTCAGATCCATTTTTAAGAAAGTTCTCTTCCTGGAGTCTCGCAGCATGACAAGTCTATGTTGAAGACAGGTAAATGAGCTACTAGTTACCGTTGGCTATCTAGGTAAGCTAACGTTGGCTAGCTCGCATTTCCAGCCAGGTAGTGAGATGGCTAGCTAATTAGCAAACTAGCCTGTATTATCTGTTTTAAACGGTTAGCTACCCGGCTGTTAAATCACTATGATCTGATTATGTAGTTTAAATAACAATGATGTATGTGACAAGCTGTTCTGTTTTACATATCGTTAGCTATCTCTAACGCGTTAGCTACGTTTAACTCCAAGGAAAACCGCAAACTAACCCACATAAACTAGCCAGTTAGTTTAAAAAAAACATTAACGTAGCTTGCAAAACAGCTGGCTTGTAAACGTTAGGTAGTGGCTAGTTCGTCTTTCCAACCAAACTGTCGCATCTTTTAGCATGATGATGGTGGGTGGGAGGGTCGTGGGACATTCTGCACAGGCCAAGCCAGCTACAATATTGCGACAGTGATGCCCTTTACTTTGGTTTTCACCATCACCCCATGGTCCCCATCACCTCCAGTGATCTAATCACAGGGTGTGTGTGTGTGTGTGTGTGTGTAGCAGCTAATACGGGTATGGTTGTATCAATAAGTTTGTCTTATTAGGTAACTAGGAGGCACAATCTTTCGTCAGAAAATGACAAAGAAGTCAGATGTCCTGTGTCTGTTATCCTCAGGTCGAATTTGTCATTGGCATCACAGTGAGGGGTAAATGCTCAGCCAGCACAGCAGTATTTCCGTTTACATAGAGCCGTGATACTACTGAGTCAGGATTTGTGTCCCAAATGGCAAACGATTCCCTATTTAGTGCACTATTTTTTTAAAGTTTACCACAGCCTATAGAGCTCTGGACAAAAGTAGTGTACTATATTGGAAATGAGGTACCATTTGGGATGCAAACAAACACTGCTCTGCTGCATACAGTAATTTTGCCATGAGGTGATTGTGTGCGCTGGACACGCTTGAGTGGTTATCTGACACACAGAACAATCCTTTTATGTTCTCATGGATCACTTGGTTTTTATTTCTGGTAGATGTTCCATCTTGACCAATGTTTCCAATGTTTACACTAACAGTAAATTAGGCAGGTAGTTGGATTGACATTAGGCACTGTAGATAAAGTGACCAATGTTTCCAATGTTTACACTAACAGTAAATTAGGCAGGTAGTTGGATTGACATTAGGCACTGTAGATAAAGTGCATGTACAGTACCTGCAGAAGTATTCACACCCCTTGAGATTTTCCACATTTTTTGTTGTTACAGTTTGAATTTTAAATGGATTAAATTGAGATTTTGTGGCGCTGGCCTACACAAAATACCCATAATGTCGGTCAAATTGTTTTTTTTAAAGCCGAAATGTCTTGAGTCAATGAGTATTTAACCTCTTTGTTATGGTAAGCTTAAATAGTCACATAAGTTGCATGGACTTATAGTGTTTAACATGATTTTTGAATGACTTCCTCATCTCTGTACCCCACACATACAATTATATGTAAGTGTAACAGTACTCTTCTTGCGTTGTGTACAATCAGTCATCGACACGGAACTCCAACATGTAGCACCAGTCATGTAGCTTTATTCTGTTAGGAACGGCACAAAATTGCACGTCATGCAATGCACGTCTCACCATCCAACTCTGCACTCACGCACTGTACAAAATATATGAACCACCCCCCCAACCAGACACAGTAAGTTGCTAGCTAGTACTGGCGGAATTCTTTACACAAATGCACAACAAATATTCTCCAAAAACCACTGCATCTTATGTGTGATGTTCGAATAACATTTACAAACAATTTGATATAAATTGTACATTTAAATCATCACTTGAGAGTATAAAAATCACTTTTGATGTACAGTGCTTTGCAACCAACAACTTACCGCTGGTTTGGTGCTTGTTCACTGGGACGATTCTAACTGGAACATCCCCCCTCGTAAGCAAGCTACGCAAACCAGCCAATAAGATGCCATGTTGAGTAGGTGAAGGCAAGACAAACTCAAACCAAAAACCATTGGCTTAACAATAAGTGGCAAGGGGAATCACCAATATAACCCTGTTACATAAGGTCCCCATAAAAAGCAAGACATTGAATATCCCTTTGAGCATGTTGTAGTTATTATTTACAATTGGACGGTATATCAAAACACCCAGCCATACAAAGATACAGGCTTTCTTCCTAACTCAGTTGCCGGGGAAGGACGGAAACCACTCAGGGATTTCACCATGATGCCAATGGTGACTTTAAAACTGTTAAGAGTTTTAATGGCTGTGATAGGAGAACAATATTGTACATTAGTTACTCCTTAATACTAATCTAATTGAAAGAGTGAAAAGACAGGAAGCCTGTACGGAATGAGATTCTTCCAAAACATGCATCCTGTTTGCAACAAGGCACTAAAGTAATACTGTAAAAAGGTGGCAAACCAGTTAACCCTTTGTATTCAGCACAAAAAGTAATGTTGTGGTCAAATCCAATATCAGATTTGCCACCAATGCTCTTTATAGACACATCACTGCAACTTATACTCATTGGCGGCAGGGTAGCCTAGTGGTTAGAGTGGAGGGGCAGGCAGGGTAGCCTAGTGGTTAGAGTGTTGGACTAGTAACCGGAAGGTTGCAAGTTCAAACCCCCGAGCTGACAAGGTACAAATCTGTTGTTCTGCCCTGAACAGGCAGTTAACACCACTGTTCCTAGGCCGTCATTGAAAATAAGAATTTGTTCTTAACTGACTTGCCTAGTTTAAATAAAGGTAAAATAAATAAATAAATCTGTAAACTGGTCATCTTGTATACCTGTCGCAAGACCCACTGGTTGATGCTTATTTATAAAACCTCTAGGCCTCACTCCCCCCCCTATCTGAGATATCTACTGCAGCCCTCATCCTCACATACAACACCTATTCTGCCAGTCACATTCTGTTAAAGGTCCCAAAGTACACACATCCCTGGGTCGCTCGTCTTTTCAGTGCGCTGCAAGCTAGTGACTGGAACGAGCTGCCAGCAAACACTCAAAACTGGACCGTTTTATCTCAATCTCTTCATTCAACACTCAATCATGGACACTCTTACTGACAGTTGTGGCTGCTTTGTGTGATGTATTGACTGTCTCTACCTTCTTGCCCTTTGCTGTTGTCTTGTGCCCAATGATGCTTTTTTACTGGGGTTTGTGCTGCTACCATGTTGTGCTGCTACTCCATGGGTTGCTTACCACCTGCTTTTGCTGCTACCATGTGTTGCTGCTACCATGTTGTGCTGCTACCATGTGTTGCTGCTACCATGTTGTGCTGCTACCATGTTGTTCTTCTACCATGTTGTTCTGCTACCATGTTGTTCTGCTACCATGTTGTGCTGCTACCATGTGTTGCTGCTACCATGTGTTGCTGCTACCATGTTGCTGCTACCATGTGTTTCTGCTACCATGTGTTGCTGCTACCATGTTGTGCTGCTACCATGTGTTTCTGCTACCATGTGTTGCTGCCTTGCTATGTTGTCTTAGGTCTCCATGTTGTGTTGCTGCCTTGCTATGTTGTCTTAGGTCTCCATGTTGTGTTGCTGCCTTGCTATGTTGTCTTAGGTCTCCATGTTGTGTTGCTGCCTTGCTATGTTGTCTTAGGTCTCCATGTTGTGTTGCTGCCTTGCTATGTTGTCTTAGGTCTCCATGTTGTGTTGCTGCCTTGCTATGTTTCTTAGGTCTCCATGTTGTGTTGCCTCTCTTGTAATGTGTGGTTTGTCCTATATTTACAGTGGGGAGAACAAGTATTTGATATTCTGCCCGATTTTGCAGGTTTTCCTACTTACAAAGCATGTAGAGGTCTGTAATTTTTTATCATGGGTACACTTCAACTGTGAGAGACGGAATCTAAAAACAAAATCCAGAAAATCACAGGATTTTTAAGTAATTAATTTGCATGTATTTATTTATTTTATTTTGAATCCCAGCCCCCGTCCCCGCAGGAGGCCTTTCGCCTCTTGGTAGGCCATTATAAATAAGAATTTGTTCTTAACTGACTTGCCTAGTTAAATAAAATAAATATGACGTGTTGCTGAGTACCACTTCATATTTTCAAGCATGGTGGTGGGTGCATCATGTTATGGGTGTGCTTGTCATCGGCAAGGACTAGGGAGGTTTTTTAGGATAAAAAAAAAATAGAATAGAACTAAGCACAGGCAAAATCCTTGAGGAAAACCTGGTTCAGTCTGCTTTCCAAGACACGGAGACAATTCACCTTTTTCAGCAGTACAATAACCTAAAAACAAGGCCAAATCTACACTGGAGTAGCTCATCACAACGACATTGAATGTTCCGAGTGGCCTTGTTACAGTTTT
Organism: Oncorhynchus kisutch; assembly: GCF_002021735.2. NCBI lineage: Eukaryota > Metazoa > Chordata > Actinopteri > Salmoniformes > Salmonidae > Oncorhynchus > Oncorhynchus kisutch. The sequence goes on along the minus strand of NW_022263523.1, from coordinate 1,401 downwards.
GACTTAATCGGCTTGAAAAAAAAAAAATATATATATATATATATATCAAGACTAAAATGGCTGTCTCGCAATGTTCAACAACCAACTTGAAGAATTTTTTAAAAAAAAAAAATTAGCAAATATTGTACAATCCAGGTGTGCAAAGCTCTTAGACTTAGACTCAGAAAGACTCACAGCTGTAATCGCTGCCAAAGGTGATTCAAACATGTATTGACTTGGTTGTAAATATGTAAATTATTATGTAAATTATCAATTAAATGTGCAAAAAATTGTAAGAACATGTTTTCACTTTTGTCATTATGAGGTAAATGTACAGTGGTACAGTATCCCATCTCTACTGAAGTGTACACTGAATGTATTTTGCTCACTGTCGCCCACTTCTTCTTCTACTTCTACCACAGCACATGCTGGCGGTGACTGTGGCGGAGGGGGCCCCATCCTGATTCTGTACGAGAGAGCCCGGTGCACAGGTCTGTTTGTGTGAATGTGGGTCTTTTCTAGAAGCAGTGAGGATTTCCTACACTGGACAACTTGTTACAGCTAGCTGTTGATCAGTCATTGATAATAATCTGCCAATTGTTTTCATGTCATTACGATGATAGGACTCCTGAGTGGCGTAGCGGTCTAAGGCAAGACCCATGTGTGTAAAGCAAGATGTATTGGGTACAGCAGGTATGAGTGAATAAGGTGTTGTGTGTTCAGGTGCAGGGACGTGGAGAGGCAGGCTGCCTGCCTGCAGACTGAGCAGCCGTGTGTCCCCGTCTCCCAGCACATCCCCAGCGGCATGTGGTTTATCAGGTAGTTAGATTTACATATTTTGGTCCTTTTTTTTTTTATAGCAGATTCTCTTATCCAGAATGACTTACATTTTTCGTACTGGTCCCACGTGGGACTCGAACCCACAACCCTGGTTTTGCAAGCGGTGTTCTCTACCAACTGAGCCACATGGTAAACATAGTTGTCCATAATGCAAGGTTTGGTTTGCTAGACCGTGGCGTTAGCGTGCTCTAACCAACTGAGCCCACATGGTAAACATAGTTGTCCATAATGCAACGTTTGGTTTGCTAGACCGTGGCGTTAGCGTGCTCTAACCAACTGAGCCACATGGTAAACATAGTTGTCCATAATGCAACGTTTGGTTGCTAGAACCGTGGCGTTAGCGTGCTCTGCTTACCAACTGAGCCACATGGTAAACATAGTTGTCCATAATGCAACGTTTGGGTTGCTAGACCGTGGCGTTAGCGTGCTCTACCAACTGAGCCACATGGTAAACATAGTTGTCCATAATGCAACGTTTGGGTTGCTAGAGACTTACCCGTGGCGTTAGCGGTGCTCTAGACCAACTGAGCCACATGGTAAACATAGTTGTCCATAATGCAACGTTTGGGTTGCTAGACCGTG